>NC_142799.1:74664827-74729146 GCF_049724085.1 Artemia sp. Qi Xiang Cuo | reverse complement strand
CGAAAGTTAAGCTGTAAAGGAGAACAAGCGAATAAATTTTAGCATCTGTAAAGCACTCCTGCCCTTTGTTCTGAAAAAAGGTTTCAAAAACCCTAAATCAAATGGTAGATCAAAGCTAAAATTTTAAACTCTCTCTTTAAATTGAGTTCCGGCAGAAGAAAAACCTAGTGAAGATTAACACGATAGAATATCAAGGAAAAAGAATTACGAATGCTATACGTAATGACCTAATCAAATTTATGAACCCCCCTTTTTAGTCGCGTGGCGCTATCAGGCAGCGCCCTTGTGGCATCAGGCTTCGGCATCAAATGTAAATATATTTTAGTTTTCACCTGGGAAATACAAAGAAATAAAATTCATGTGGCTTATGACGAGCTACGATACTCTTATATAATAACGCGTGAGACAATAAATATCTGTCCCACGTGGCGTTAACTCCGCCACGGGAGAAGGATGATTTCACACCCTAAAAGTAAATGAATTACACTTCAACTAACTTGACTTCAATTAGCAAAGGATATACTAAGCTGATGAAAGTAGAAGAACAAATGATTTAGTCAAGTCAAAATTAAATGAAACATAAGGAGAACTGAAAAAGGCAGTACAGCCTAATAGCTGGAATTTTGGAAAGTAACAAAAAAAAGTAAACCTATACTCTCAAAAAAAAGGGCCTAGACGAAGCTGATGGAAACTACTTCTTAAAAGGAAAAGTTTGCCTCGTTAATAATAGACTACTTAAGAAAAATTTAGTTGTAAATAAGCATTCAACAATTATAGAAATCAAATGTCACAGCAAGTTCTAATGGAAAACTTTAGAGTTCCCTCAAGCAGATCGACAGATATCGCACTATTTGAAATATGCTAACCTTTAATATAATACAATCCTTTCCTTAATGATTAAAACTAGAAAACCCACTCAGCCCATTTAAAATATACTTTTGGGAAAAAAAAACCAGTAGTAAGACCTCATGTACTTCGTACGGTAAAAAAAAAAAAAAAAAAAATTTTTTTTTATTTTAGTTCAAAAAAATCCCACTTAAACAAAGCGAGGAATAATTTTAGCCGAAGAATCAGTAGTAACATCCCTCGCACTTCGAATGTAACAAAATTTTTTTTTCTCTTTCGGCGATTAATAAAAACTCAATACACATGGCAAATTCTAATTCATAAAAGCAAAATACAATAGTCAGCGTACCACCCCACGAAATGCTCAAGAAATGGAATAAGAGCAATAATTTAATGCTCCGTTAAGGGAATGGGGACATATTGACAATTTAATGAAAGAAGAGGAACTTATTAAAGCAGTAGAAAATCTTGTCTGTCCAAAATTATACTATCTACTAAAATCTCAAAAAACTATGGTGGAACCAATAATAATCCTAAGGTTAACGGCAAGCCTAGTGCTATATAATTTTAGTGCGCGTGCGCTAACACGAACACTAGAACACACTAGGCGAAGTGCCAATCTGGCCTTCCGAACTTTAGTACAATATATCCCATCAACAATGTATAGCTCGTTGTCTGAATATATCGCCAACAATATTTGGTACGATTAAGATGATAATAATATAACTACGATTTGGCCCATTAAATTTCTCTCCATACTAATAGACCAAGGACATATGTTAAAAGGTGAAAGCTTTCTTAAAATCCTGTACGTCAATTGTGTAAATAACACATATCTAAATCCGATAAACCCTTCAATGGGACCCGCAATTTTTCAGGTTGCCCCAAGAGATTACAAAGACATAAAGAAAATAACCCTGAATTTCTTCCAATAAGATGAAAATTTCAGAAGAAAAATAGTCCCTGGATTAGACATAATAATACGTGAGCAACTATGCTGTTGCCAATCACACGTAAATTTAAGTTTCTCCGTGGTAAAAATAATAAATGACCCATTGTCTTTGTCTCAGTTGTGCCGGAAAGTCATTCGTCAAAATATGCGAAGGAATGACATAACCGCCACTTCGGAAGGCCTGCACCTCCCAAACCAACTATTAGTGTATTTAATGTACCTAAATATACCCGAAAACGGTAAAAATGATGTAATTTTTGAACTCCAATTTCTCAGCCCAAATGTTTCTTCATGGGAAGATTATCGACTTCTAGATATGCTTAAATCTCCAAATTCAAAGGCGGCACTGCCGGATGATGCACCCATAATGAAATTAAAACCCAACCTCAGTGGGAGAAACTGTATATATAAATAACCTTGTTAAAATGAATGATGAAAGAACCCTATAATATTACCTGAAGTGTTATAACCATGAAAATTGATCAGTAGAAAAAAATGCATTATAAACCAGTATTGTGTTAATATTTATGGAACTGAGAATTAGCGTAAATGTCACAAGGTCTAAATGCATCATCAATGTATTGACAAAAAGGTAGTTTCTCGAGAGTCTATATACTTTTAAGACTATAACGCGACCGCAAAGTCGTTAAACTAGAGTAAGGAACTATAGGGATGATATTATGTTCGAACATACAAATAACCAGGTGCAAGGTGGCACCGGTGAAAAAGTAGTTCAACTTCATCCTGAAGCTACCTTTTTTTTTTCCACACAAAGTAAATATTAATTATTGGTTAACATGGAGCTTTAAGTAAGTTATGGTTGAACGAATTAGTACCCGATGTATTGAGGAAATGCCGGTGAAAAGGTAGTTTGACTTCGACCTAGAGTGTACCATGATCATAACCAATCTTGAAAAAAATTATTAACTAGACAGAGATCAATAGAAACTACCTTCTTTTGGCCATTGTTCTGAAATGTTCTGAAAGGACCAAATAAAGAAAGGGCCAAAGCAATTATTGACACGGAGTTCATATTTATTAAGAATGCCAAAGAAGATGTCATATACTCAGCGGCAATTATCATTGTGAATAAATCAAGGGAAGAAGTCTTCGCGAAAAAAAAAAATGGAACGTCAAATACGATTTAAGATAATATGACGAAAAATGGTATATTTTAGGAATACGATTGGCAAATAAACCCAAATATCGATCCGTAACAGGAAAATTGGGAATAAAATACAATGCGAGAAAGGATTAGTACCTTCAATATATGTAGAAGCCATGTGGCTAACGATGTTAGCTGTTCGCATAATAACGCAATCTATATTCAAAACCCTAAAGAATAAAACAAAGAAAAAATAGGAATAGATTACATTGCAAGATAAATTAACACATATTAATTTTAGAATTAGACAGGAAAGTACGACTAACGGATGCCATCATAATTTTCATTGCTCATGCAGTGGCCCAAGACGTCATAAATCAGGAAATCATACCTAAGCATCGGAACTACCCCCAAAAGAGTCATAATGCATGAGAAATAGGAATTCTCCTATTCGCAAGGAGACCGGAGATTATCAGATACGAGAAACCAACGTGGAGCGTCTTCAACTCATTTCAAGTGGAATAATTAGTCGTTTGCGATACTGGTGCTCATTGATTCCCCTAACACTGAAGAGTTTGTTGATTCAAGTTATGGAAAAATTATGAGACCACGGAGACAAAACCCGAAGGAGGACTGTATTGAGCCAAGCGAGATGCAAAGCCTAAACCCAGAACTCCCTGATAACCCTTAAGAAAAAAAGTGAGGGAGGACGTGATCGAGCGAATGGGAATAGAGGTCCTCATTCGTGCCATGTCCAGTCCCAAATTCTCACTTGTTTTTTTTGTGCAAGCCCATGCAGCTGCAAAGATATATTTCTTGGGCAGCGTGGACGCGCATAAACAGTAAAGATTTGAAAAATTTATAGTAAATCGAGACCTCTAATAAAAACCATGTAATCTATCTCGCAAGTAGTAGCAGAATAGAAAAGTAAATGCTAAAGTAGATGAGTGTTGAATAATATTTAAAAAATGTATTGAATATTGAATATGTGTCAAATGCACATATATACGTGAATACACGTAGTCACTTATCATTTTTTTGATGAGCACCTCACTTATATGATAGTAATCTAATGAGTGCGGCAACATGCATGAAGGCATGAAATCTGCCTCTATTTTTTCAACGTTATGTTTAACTTTACCTGTAATAAGTTAATTTTGTTATTAACAACAATAATAAATTTTATTTAAAAAAAAAATTGTCCGCCCATAATAGTACTAAAACCGTATAGGGTCGGTATATATGTGTTATATTCTGTAATTATAAATAGCATATGATTCTGCACCGATATTTATATTCTAGTAAGCAAAGTAATCAGTGAAGATTAATTATGGTGTACCAGCATGCAACACGGATACAACCCAGTAGCATCTACTTTCATCATTCATCAACCACCGACAAGTACTCACCAAGGAAATATCTCAAGACGATATCCTGATCACCAATCCAGATCACCAGAACACTGTACCAGGTAATCTTACCTCAAGCTGTGCCGGGAACCAAGGACCCTATACACAAATGTATGCTTGAATTAATGATTACCTAAAGAGTAGCCTCGACCTGTCATGTCGTAAAACTGCATAAATACCCGTCAAATCCTTAGACGGCAACGGCCTTAAGATTTAATGTTTGAAACACCAAGAATAAACCCAGAGTCAATCCCTCAAGGACTATGTATCTTAAGCCCCACGTCAGAGACAATATGTTAAACAAGACAAAAGGTTTAAGTTTTGACTATTCAATTATTGTTAGATGTCACAAAACCAAACCATCCTCCATGAAATGAAGAACCAATCATAATCAATTTTTGTGGGAAACATAAACTGTACGTGTTAAAGTTTTTCCCAAAATGAAGTGTTCACAGAAGAGAACCAAACAGCTATTACTATTTTCATCTCCATGTTAAGTCCTCAATAATCATGAATTATTGAACTAAAAAATCAAAGACAATGCGTCGAGCCAAGACACTTAAATCAAGTTACAATCATGCCCTAGTTAATGTAAATATCCTAAGGCAGCCCATAGTCCAAATAAAAAATGGATTGAACGTGAAAAATTTACGGGAAACACAGACTGTACGAGTAGTTGATTTTCCCGGTCAAACCGTGTCAAAGAAGAGATACCCAGCTAGTGACCAAGATACCCATTTCATGTAATCAATTCCCCAAGGGTTACGTACCTAATAGACATTTCAACGAATCTACAACATTAACCCCTCGTATATGACGTAAGGAACCACGCACGGACAATTTTGTGCATACACTCATACTTGCGAACAACATAAACACTTATTCCAAAGAACGAATGACAGAAAGAAAAACACCAAGAAGACAAACCATGAACAATTAGCCAACCTAGTAATTAAGTGAACGGAAGCCCAATGTAAGAGTGAAAACGTATGTGAGTAATATAGACACGTAGAATGATGAAGTAAGTGTGAAATCTTATGTATCTAGCTAATAACTTTAATGAACATAAGGAGCTTTTCATAAAATAAATGAAAATCAATGTAAATTACATAAGCTCAGTGTTGCAATCAGACATTAATATTAAAATCATTTAACGTGTCAAGTTTTTTCTTGCAAATTATTTTAATTTTAGTGTGTTAAAAATTTAGATGTAATTAGATGTTTTAGACGTAGTTAGATGTTGTTGAAGTCAAATACCTATCATACCAACATAGCGTCAGTTGGAAGTATAAACTAGCATTAGAAGTAGCAAATATGTATCACGTAAAATAACGAAATAATTAAAAAAGCGGAACTTAACTAGTCGGAGCCATATAGGAGTATTAGAACATCAGGTGAAGGAATTTTAATATTAGGTGAAGGAATAATAATATAGTCGTACCTATATAACGTCAGGTGGAAGTATAAACTATCATTAGAAGTAGCAAGCATGTACCACGTTAAGTAGTAAAACAATTATTAACGCCGAACATAAATTGGTGAAAACCAAGTAGAATTATTAGCATATCAGATGAAGGACTAAAAATTTAATAGTGTCATTATAGTGCCAGGTGAAAGCATAGTCGAGCATAAGAAAAGAAAAAAAAATGTACCATTATCAGTGATTAGATAATAATATCAGGTTAAGGTAAACTTAGTGTTAGGTGGAGGAAATAATAATTACTATATAATCACATAACCTAATGTAAAAACTCTTTGGCCCCTTCGCCAAATCGAGTGAGTAGACCTTGAACTTTAAAATTGATGTTGTTACATGTATAATCTAGTAGAGCAATCGGGTATATAAAAAAAAAAAAATATATATGAATATTATAAAATTACTAATTCAAGTAATTAGTACAAAATAAATTCTTTTTAAAAAAAAAAAAAAAAAAATCAAATTGGAAAGTGTGGGGCGAGCATACAACGATGAGGACATCGTTAAAGATGGGATGGATGATATGTAATGGGACAAATTCTCAAAAAATATACATCAAAATTCCCCAATTAAAATTACCCCAGTAAAATAACATCTTCCAAGAATGTGAATCCGAAAAGTCAAGTAACCTACAAATCAAACAAATATCAAGCGTTCAATTAAAAATACTGAAATAAACGTAGCTAAGCAAACAAAAATCTTTCCCACAGAAAATGTAACAGGTAATCTGACTCCTAATCTCAAAAGTATCCAATAAATATTAGCTTGACCAAATCTTGTACGACAGGTAACCAACACATGTGTTCAATCAATCCGAGCTCAAAAATACCAAACTAACGAGGAAGTGAAATTTACAATACAAAAAAAGTAGCCACTCGAGATGCAAAATATACTTGCTTAAACTAACTGCATTGTTCTGGAGACTGAATTTGAAACCAGGTGTCTTAGGGCATTTAAATTGTATTATCTTTTACCAACTTTCAAAGAAATAAAATATAAGTCTTCTGAAAATTAAGCGACACCCTGCTGGGAAAATGTTACAATATAAAACTTTGGTAGTTCGAAAAAATTCCAAAGTGATAGCTTAAAAGTCATAAATTAAGCGACACCTGCTAGCAAAATATTGCAGTGTAGAATTTTTAGTTGCTAGAAAAATTCCAGAGTGATAGCTTAAAAGTCATAAACTTTAATTAAACCCAAGTAGCCCATTGGTGAAAGCCCGTCCAATAGTAATGTAGGGCAAATAGTGCAGCCAGTAGGGACTGAGAAAATGTACTTTTAGCAACGCCCAAATGTAAAATCTGGCGATATTAGGAAGAGTAGATAGTTAGGACTTAACAATTTTGCGCCAGTCTTCTACAGTCTGTTTTGAGTCTATTTTCAGTCCGAGTTTGAGTTTTACGCCAGTCTTCTACAGCCTTAGTTTGAGTGCAGTTTGAGTCTTACACCATGATTGCGTTGTAATAAACTTTTGAAGTGTACAAACTTTGAATCATCTCCTGTGTTGTTAATTTGTTGATATAACAAAGAACTCTGCGACTATTATGTAAGTACAATAAATGCATCATTATTTTATTTTACTCTCTTGTGTTAATATTTCTCAAGCTCGACAGTCCTTGTGGCTCCACTCGCTCCTAAGGGAAACTAAAACTCATCAACCTGATTTCGAGTTAGTATGGCCGTTAATATAAGCTCTCTACACGTACTCCTAGATTAAGCTCCCCAATCTAGAAGTACAGCCCCCACTCAGGTAAGCTACCCACGGACTGCTAACCTAGAGCCTAACTAAATTTCCCATTGAATAAATTAATCGGAAGTTCTCAAAAAAGATATAAGAATTAGTCGTTTTGAAAACCCTCTCATTAGAATTAGCCTTGACTAACCAAACTCGGCTTTCGAACTTTTTTAAAAGAAACCCCCCCATTAGACAACTCCTGTTTCACTGACATAGGGTGGCAAGAATGAAAATTCAAATACCTATCATTGTGCGTGGGTTTTCTGTAAATCAAGAAAAGTGGTGAGTTCTAATTTTTTTTTAATAAAAAAAATATTGCTTTAAATTCAATATATTAAAAGTTCTCACCGATGGGGAATCAAACCCTGAACTTCCGCGTGACAAGTGGGTATGACAACCCTTGTCCCATGGGTGACTCATGAAATTTAAGTTACTTATAAGACATGATAACACTTTCGTTAATACACTAAATAATCTGGGTTGCAGGATAACCTACTAAAGAACCGGGAATTCGCCGGTTTTTGTGATGTTATTGAAAATATCTACCAATAGCTCTGAGATTTTATCGGAGAAATCTTTTATTAATTCGATCGGAATATCTAGGGGGCAGATACTGGATCTTTTTCATTTTTGGATTTTATTTGTAACTTCAGATTTTGTGATTATTGGTAAATTATCTTCAGAGGTTTGGGAGGAAACTCCTTCCGAATTCAAAGGTAGATAACGTTGGGAAATCAAACTAAGGTAGCGGTTTAGGTTGTTTGCAGTTTTTATAGGAAACTCATTTAAGTTAAAGTTTAGTTATTTATGTTCTTTGCCACAAATAAGTTTTATTTCCTCATACCAATTTTTTGGATGAGTAATGTATAAGTGATTTATTTTGTTTTTACAGAAATTTGACGCAGCCATATGAAGTTGTTTCTTTGAATTTTTCCTTAATTTGTTTGCCTCTAGAATTTTTCCTTCTTTTAGGCCTTTAATTTTTTCAGAATTATTTTCTTAAGGTTATCATTGAAGAACGGGTTGTCTGTGGAACACTTTTTGGTCTTTTTTTCCGTGAATGATCCAATGTAGTGTTTAGTTAGGTCCAAGGACTCCTAACTAAACACTACATTGGATCATTCACGGAAAAAAGACCAAAAAGTGTTCCACAGACAACCCGTTCTTCAATGATAACCTTAAGAAAATAATTTATGAGTTTCCTTTTGCAATATAGTTTCCTATATAAGTTTCCTATGCTAGTATAGTTTCCTTTATAACTTTCCTATACCGGTATAGTTTCCTTTATAAGATTCCTATAGCAGTATAGTTCCTACGTAGGTTTCCTATACCAGTATAGTTTCCTTTATAAGTTTTCTATATCAGTGTACTTCCCTCTATAAGTTTTCTATACCTGTATAGTTTCCTACATAAGTTTCCTTTACCAGTACAGTTTCCGGAATAAGTTTTCTATGTCAGTATAAATTCCTATACAAGTTTCCTATTCCAGTATAGTTTCCCTTATAACTTACCTATGCGATTATACTTTCCTGTATAAGTTTCTTATACGAGTATAGTTTCCTATATAAGTTTTCTATTTCAGTATAGTTTCTTTTATAAGTTTCCTATACCAGTATAGTTTTATATATAAGTTTCCTATACCAGTATAGTTTCCTAAGAGGAAAAAGCCTTTGGGGTTTTCTTATTTGGTATAGTAAGAGACAAACCTAAAAAAGTCAGGCAACTAACCTCCATTCAAAAGATGATCTTTTCATTTCAACTTTTAGGAGCTATATGCCATGGTTACTTCTTTACTAGATTTTCAACTATATCCGATGAAACTAGCATAAGTTCTATTTATAATGAACTCTTTTTCGATATCTATTTTGAGGAGATAAGGGTTAATTTAGTGTTTTACTATGGGGCGGGATCGTCTCTTACTAAGTTGCCAGCTAACTCTGCAACCGGATTATAATAATATATACCGGTTCTTTATGTAAACACTGTGAAAATACAAACATAAAAAATTCTATGGCTCTTTCTTGATTGGAATAGTAAGACACGACCTGGCTACAGCCCATGATTATGACCTCACTGTTCAATGTTGTACATGAAAAATGTAGTTTTTCGTAAAAAAAATTAATTCAAAAATATTTTTTTAATTACGAAACGTTTTCAACTCAATCAATTTCCTTTAAAATGAGGCATTAAATCGCTCTCTACGATGTTCCAGTACCTCGCTATCTGAGAAAAAGAAAAAAAGATGATGCATATGCAGAATATCGTGTTTCCAGCCACTTTTCTTGATTTTCGATCCAGTATATGTTCCTTGTTGTTCAATCCCAGAGATTAGAAATCTTCCGTATATGGGTTTTGGACAAGGCGGTTCTGATAGTTTACTTTGTTTTTTAATCTGATTCTTGTTTTAGGAGTTATGGGCTATTTAAATTTTTACTAAGTAAGGTGATCGTCGTTTACTAGGTTGGTAGCTTCCAATGCAGCCCGGATTATTTAAAAATCCATATTCTTTCATAATATACAAGCATTGGTGGTTCAGTCAGTAGAGCGTACGTCTTGTGATCCCAAGGTTTCGAATTCGAACCTCACCATGGCAACTTTTTCTGTTAATTATGAAAAGATGATGCTGGTTTCTAGCAAAGTAAGGTTTGATTAAAATCTATTAGTCTCCTTGTATAAACAGTTATTATAGGCTTTACTAGTCGTTCTTTACTGTAATTTTTATAATGTTAAAAATAATATTTTCTACAACAGTGTTATAGAAAAAGGTAGTTTTTCGTAAGAAATTGATTCTTGTAATTATGCATTTCTTGCATTATTATCTTATGGAAAGGTTAGCTTGTATAAATATTTCATTTACTTATTACGTCATATATCGTTATAACCCATATGATTATAAAATCATTTATCAAGTTTGTACACAAAATGCAGTTTATTGTTAAAATTGATTCTATTTTCAAAACTATTTCATTTGTAATTATAAAATGCCCTAGATGTAGCAATTTCATTTAAAATGAGCTATTATACAGCTCTCTGTGATTTCCATGTGCCCAGCAAGCTAAGAAGGACAATAACGAAAAAAATGATACTTTATGTGCAGAATACTGTGGTTTCAATCACTTTTCTTGATTTTCAACCCAATATAATTTCCTTGTTGTTCAAGCCAAGGGACACTGAGTTTCCTAAATAGGTTTTTCGGAAAATGCGGTTCTAATAGTGTACTACTTGTTTTGATCTGGCTCTATTTTTAGGAGTTAGGGATTATTTTAATTTTTATTTTGGGGTGTGATCGTCTCTTACTAGGTTGTTAATTACAACTGCAACCTGGATAAAATAAAATTATCCTTTTTGAAAATTAAACATGTATAAATATTGCATTAACCTATTTTGTCTTATATGACGTAATAAGTGAAACTAATTTTAAAATTTCGCAGTTTTTGCAGTTTTTCGTAAAAAAAAGATTTTAAGTGAAAAATTAAATTATTGCTCAGACCCCATAAATATCTTCTTCAAAAAATAATTTTTTTCTACGGAAATAAAGCACAATGTTATAGAGATAAGCACTTTAGGAGTCGAGCCAAAAAAAGCTTGGTTCCACGGGGCAAGCATAACATTTGCTACTATGCAACTATAGAAAAAAGTAGTTTTTCGTATGAAAATGATTTTGTTTTTGAACTTGTTTTTGTTAATTATGGAAGGTTTTTAAATACATCAATTTACTTTAAAATGAGCCATTACACAGCTCTTAATGATTTTCCAGTGCGAAGCTAGCTGAGGAGAAAAAAACACGGAAAAAATGCCGTACATGAAGAATAATGTGGTTGCAGTAACTTTTCTTGATGTTAAATCCAATATTTTTCCTTGTTGTTCAAGCCAAGAAACGGTAAGTTTCCTGTATAAAGGTTTCGGACAAGGAGGTTCTAATACTTTACTTTTCTTATTTATCTGATTCTTTGTTTATGAGTTATGGACTATTTCAGTTACTACTATGGGACGGGATCGTTTCTTACTAAGTTGCTAGTTACCACTGCAACACGGATTAAGGCAGGGTGTATGGATTTAGCTGTTGTTTTTTTTTGTGGGTTTGTTACAGGTTGATTTATTCCATCGTTTATGAAAATTCCAGAAGAGGCTTTGGTCAAGGCCATAAGCATCCTTGTGAACTAATCCTTATGGGCCATTTCAACCTCAACATACTGGATCAAAATTCAGTGCTAGTTCAGATTTTTGTAAGAAGATAAAGATTGTAAAAAAAAATGAGTAAAAGGAAATAAGTAAAAAAGAAGAATAGGGGTGGAAGAAAAAGAATAGGACGGATATAGGAAGAAGAACGATGTTAGAAGAAGAAGAATAGGTACATAAAGCAGAATACAGGAAGAAGAAGAATGAAAAAGAATTCCATAGGAAGAATAAGAATGTGAGAAGCATAAAAACGCAGAAAGAATGTTCGAAGAACATGAGAAGAATATAAGCAGAATTTAAGAAAAATATAGGAAGAATTTAGGAAGAATGTAGGAAGAACATAGTAAGAAAGTAGAAAGAATGTAGGAAGAGTATAAGAAGCATATAGGAAGAATGAAGGAACAATATTAGAAGAAGAAGAATGTTAGAAAAACAAGAATTTTAGAAGAAGAAGAATGTAAGAAGAAGAAGAGTGCAAGAAGAAGAAGAATGCAATAAGGAGAAAAATGAAACAAGAAGAAGAATTTATGAAGAAGAAGAATGTAAGAAGGAGAAGAGTGTAAGAAGAATACAACAGCAACATATACAACAGCAGCATTTTAAGAAATTTAGAATAAATTTTCTTGTGAAATTTATCTCAATTAATCAGCATTTTTACCGAACCAATCCTGTTAAATTCATCCTCAGGGTTATACTGTGGTGTTTCTCCTCCCCATAGTATAGTGCAGATGGTTTGATATCATTCTATTATCCTTTCTTGTTTTAGTTTTGTTTTTGTTTAAAGCTTTTTCCAATAGGCAATGATTATAAGTCCTCCAAAAAAAAGTCCCTCCAGATCCCACCTCAAATAACAGTGAAACTGATACCC
Source organism: Artemia sp. Qi Xiang Cuo (assembly GCF_049724085.1). Classification (NCBI taxonomy): domain Eukaryota; kingdom Metazoa; phylum Arthropoda; class Branchiopoda; order Anostraca; family Artemiidae; genus Artemia; species Artemia sp. Qi Xiang Cuo. Next base: position 74,716,575 of record NC_142799.1, on the reverse strand, counting down.
ATCTTGGCTGGTCAAGCTCACTATCTCAAAGTTCAAATGATAGCTCAAATTCTGAGAATAGGAAAATGATAAGTGTAGGGGCTAATGTCATCATAAATGATGATAATGGGTTTCAAGAGGTCCTTTCTAGAAGCTCTAAAAAAAGGAAAAAAAAATCTCCCCAATCAAAAGCATTTCCCCTCTCCCTGCCCAAGATCCTCCCTCCCAAAACTTAGGAATCTACCGTAAAATTACTCCTACTACCCCCTTTGAAATAAAAAAGATTACTGCAATAAGAGTTGCAATTTTCAAATTGCTAAAATCAATGTTCTCTCTTAATATTAGCCGTGATGGATCTCTGCTAATATCTGTCCAAGATCAGAAATCAGCAGACACAATAATTAACCTAAAATCCCTTGTGAATACCCCAATTAATGCATCTAAATGGAACCCAAAACAATCACCAACAAAAATAGTAGTTTATAATGTTCCCCCAGAAATATCCATTCAGGAGTTAAAAGAAGGGCTCTCACATAGGGCTGGCAACACAATCCCAGTTGAAGATTTTACCCAACTTGGCAAACCTAACTCTAATGGCCTAAAAACAAGTAGATCCTTCTTATTTACACTGAAGGAAAAAATCAACATCCCAGAAAAGTTATTCCTATTTAGGCAAATGAAACCACACAAGGAATACAAACCTAAGCCTATCCAGTGTCAGAAGTGTCTCAAACTGGGACACACAACAAACAAATGCAATGAAATTCTTCTAGAGTGTAGTAATTGTAAAGCATTCAATCCTAAAGAGTTGACAACTTGCAACAACACTCAGCCTATATGCATCAATTACAAGGCCCACATGAATCCACAAATAAATCACTATGCCCTGCATATAAGAAAAGAGCTCTAACACTGCAAATAGCAACAGAGAAGGCCATCCCATACCCCTTTGCAGCAATGGAAGCAAATGCTGCCCAACAATACCAAATAAAGCCCGTAATGAAACCAACCAACACCCCCAAGTCAAACGCCCCTAATGCATCCAGTACCTGATATAAAATACAATCCTATAACCCTCCGAGATAACCTCACGATACTAAGGTCACACACCGTACAACCGCCGAGGGGTCTGTATTTTTTTGTTCATTCTGCCCCCCCCCCCCTCTCAAGAAGGACTAACACAGAAACCCTAATAGGACTTATATCCTTAGTCGACAAACAGGATGCAAAACCAAGAATGCAATTCTCAAATATATGCTTATTCATTCTAAACTATAATGCAGTTCAGGCCATGAACAAACATCAACTACAGAAAACAAAAATCATTGCAGATTTGGCAAAAATCTACATCCCTGCTAATATGCTCATTCAATCAAAAGAAGATCTTGCTTTACGACTAACAAAGCTGAACAATTGACACACAGACATATTAAAAATAAATCAACTACAAAACACATAATAATACTCCAGTGGAATGTAAGATCACTCACAGAAAAGAAGCTGAATGAACTAAAATCTTTTATGAATAATAAATCCATTAGTATTGCTTGCCTCCAGGAAACTCATTTAACCCAAAATCAACAAACTAAGTCTCTGGGATATACTATCCTGAGAAAGGATAAATCATCAGAGAGAAAAGGAGACGGGGTAACTTTATTAGTTAAAAATAATATAAAATTCTGTGGCATCAATTTTCCAGATTTTGCAAATGATGTTGATGCAATTGGAATCAGTGTTTGGCTGAATAATATAAAAACCTACATAATAAGCTTTTATAACCCTAATGGCCAAACTACAGATGCATGGATTTCTTTAATTACTCGTATATAAATAATTCTGATAAGTAAAAAAATATCAATATTTGTGGAGATTTCAATGCCCACAGCTTTTTGTGGGGGAATAAACCAGCAAATAAAGCTTGTAAATTCATTGAACTTATGGCTTCAAATAATAATGAATTAGCTGTTGCTACCCCTTCAAACCTGAATACATATTTCAACCCCAAAAGTGGTAGATTCTCCACAATTCACCTACAAATTGTGTCTTTAAATATTTGAAATAAAATTTACATAAATAAAATTGACAGTCTATGTACTGACCACTTTGCTATAGTTTGCACTCTAAATGAACCTGCTAATACTATTTCACACCTTTAAATGTACTAGCTTTAAAGTAAATTAGACTATTTTCCAAAAAAAACTAAATGAGGAAAGTAAAAATTTCACTGAACATTCGTGCATTTAAAACACAATAGTAGACATAGTTGCCAAGGCCTTGACATACTTGATGATAAATATAGCTGTTCATACAATTTCCAGGACAATACCCATGAAAACATTCCCTAAATACATTCCTAAAGCATGTTGGACAAATGAGTGCCTAAATAAATGGAGAATAAAAAAGGCAGCTAGGACAGAATTCATGAAAAAAAACCATCACATACTGCATATTTTAAAAAATTACAAGCAGAATCTAATCTAAAAAGGACTATAATAGATGCTAAATATAAATACTGGAATAATTTTGCCAATAATCTCTCCAGAGAAACACATGAGCCAATTATACCTAAGTTCATAAGCCACATTTGTGGGAAAAGATTTCCCCTAACCCAATCCTGTATGAGCTTATACATAATAATGCCCATTATGACAATGATAATGAAAAAGCTAAGCTATTTGCAACTTTTTTTGTTAATAAGCTAACATCAAATAATCCAAGCAAAATGTCCCCAATTCCTATGAACCCAAGTTACCAACCACACCCAGGATCCGAGTATATAACTAGACCATTTTCAATCCAGGAAATGAATAATGCAATACATCATATTAGGACCAAAACTAGCGGCAGCTATGACAATATACACGCTACATGGATAAAGGATCTCTCGCCTTCATACAAACAAGAACTGCTAAATTGCTATAATCACGCTTGAGCATCTTCTATGTTCCCCAATATATGGAAAGGTTCGTCCCTCCTACCAATCCTTAAGAAAAATAAACCCAAAGATAACCCTGAGTCCTATAGGCCCATAATGATTGCTCCTGTGATGGGGAAAATAATGGAGAAAATGATCTATCACAGACTCCTCTGGTTTGTTGAAAAAAATAATATGATCCCTCACACTCAAACTGGATTCAGGAAACACCACTCCTCAATAGATCCTTTCATTTTGCTAACAAATGCAATCAATGAATCTTTCTCAAAAAATAATGTCCTAGTTGCAGCTTTCCTAGATTTTGAAGGGGCATATGACAATGTGAACCACCAAATCCTTTTTAAACAAACTTGCAAACCTTGGAGTACCCCCTAAGATAGTATCTTTTATTAAATCATTCATAGAAGTGCGAAGTTTCATCGTTTGTATTGGTTCAGCCTCTTCACCCCAAAAGACAACAATACAAGGCCTACCTCAGGGAGCAGTCCTCAGTTGCCTCCTGTTTGCCCTATATCTCTGGGACATGAACCTACCCCACACAATTCTACAATATGCTGACGATCTGGTGCTATGGTCATCTGGCAACACCTTTCAGATAGCACAGTCAAATCTGCAAAAGTCACTTTTCCAATTTGAAAAATTCCCTCAACATTCAGATTTACCCATTGCACCTACCAGGTGAAAAATAATCCAATTTCACCGAAAGCGAAACCATGTTAATGCAAGACTAACTCTAAATAAAACAACTATTCCAGAAGATAATCATATTAATTACCTAGGTCTCTTGTTTGACCAAAAACTTAATTTCCACCTCCACATTTCAAACACAATAACAAAATACTATAGAAAATCAATTATACTAAAAATACTTTTTTCACCACCTAGGGGCTTCAAGGAGAAACCCTTATTCCAGTTTTATAAATTACATATAAGACCCCATATTGACTATGGGCTTATCGTCTATGGTGCATGTGCAAAGACCCAGATGCAAAAAATTGAAACAACACAAAATGATATAATACGTCTCATATTTGGTCTTAGGAAACCCACAAGCACTAAGTTTCTGCTTATGAAGAGTGGATTAACAACAATAAGGGAGAGACGTAGCTTTCTCTCGACAAAACATCTTACATAAACTGAATCAAATAGCTCACACACACTACATAATTGGTTAAGAAATCCAGCCATATATAGAGGCATTGCAGATGAGTATGCCAATATTAAGAAGAAGTTCCCCATACCAGCAAAGTCTATTGCACCCACTTTCCCCCAATCCCCTCCATGGAATTGGTCAAGTCCCATAATAAATACTGACTTCTCAAAGTGGAATAAAGATTTAACCCCCATTGCTTTTGTCCAGAAAAAATTTGCAGAACTTAATACAATTACCTATAAAAATCACTTCCAAATATTTGTTGATGGGTCAAAAGTGAATGAGAAGGTTGCAAGTGGTGCTTTCCTTCCTCACCTGAAAATTGCAATGGACGAGAGATTATATAATAATTTATAATGTCTGCTGAGTTAAATGCCATAATCATGGCATTAGAACACCTTAAGGAAAACCAAACTTTGATTGCAAATTCAAATAATATTATCATATATTTCGACTCTCTATCAGGCCTCGAGTTGCTGGCCTCAGCTCCTCAGTATAGGTTGGACATTGACACTTATCATTGTCTCAGTATTATAGATAATCTTGCTTCAAGTGGCATAAAAACTTATTTTCAGTATATTCCTAGCCACTCTGGCATAAGTGGTAATCATCAGGTTAATGAAATAGCAAAAAATGCTATAAATATTGACCAGCCAAGTGGGAGACCAATCCCGATTAGAGATATTTACCGATGGAGGCTATCAGATATTAATTTTAATAAGATTAATCCTATCCCTTCCCCCTTTTCTAATAAGTATCTTTCTAAAATTTATCATAGAATTCGTACTGGAACAAATGGACTAAATTTTCTTGCATTCCCATAGAAGTTTTCTAATTCAAGCGGTTAAATTCCCCTGTCCCCTCTTTGCAGGCATTGTAATATGAATAATGAAACAATTGACCATTGCCTATTTGAAAGTAATATGCTGACGTCTGCACAACATACCTTGCTTTGTAAACTGTTAAAATGCTTCAAACACCACAAAATCTCACTATCAGCCAAGAGTCTAGCCAACTATACCTGCACACAGAGCACAGAAATTGATATCTATCATCTTATATTTGAACTCCTTGAGTCGAAAGATCTACTGAAAGATATCTGAGAATATCTGATAAATAAGAGACAACCAAGCCAGTAGCTCTGTTGCCCACAGAGTGAAGCAAAAAGAAAAGGGCTAAATAGTATCAACTGAATAGCCCGCCTGCTGTGAATAAGAAGAAGAAGAAGAAGAAGAAGTATTTAATGAGACGGAAAATGTAAGGAGAAGAGGAATGTCAGAAGAAGAAGAATAAGTACGTCAGAGAATTAGAACAAAAATTTAAGAAGGAAAATAATAGGAAGAACTTAGAAAGAAGAAGAATGTTGGAAGAAGACGAATATTGGAAGAAGAAGAATAGGAGAAATATAGGAAGAAGAAAATGCAGGAGGAAGAAGAATGTAGGAAGAAGAAAAAAAATGGAGGAAGAACCTAGGAGGAATTTAGGAAGAATATAGGAAAAAGAAAAAGAATTTAACAAGAACAAGAATGCAAGAAAGTAAAAAGAAAGAAAGATTGTAAGAAGAAGACAATGTAGCAAGAAGAAAAAAGAAGGAACAAGATATAAGGAGAATGTACAGAGAAGAAAAATATAACAAGAAAAAGAATGTAAGAAGAAGAAGAAGAATGTAAAAAGAAGAAGAATGCAAGAAAGCAAGAAGAAAGAAAGATTGTAAGAAGAAGAAAATGTAAGAAGAAGAATAATCCAAGAAGAAGAACAATGTAAGAAGAAGAAGAAGAAAAACGGACGAATTTAGGAAGTATTAATGAAGAAGAAGAAGCAGGTAAGAATAAGAAGAATGTAAGAAAAAGAAGAATGTAAGCTAAAAAAGAATCTAAGACGAATAATGTGAGAAGAAGAAGAACATAAACAGAAGAAGAATATAAGAATAAGAATAAAATGAGGCAGAAGCAGATAAGAAGAGGAAGAATGTTGAAGAAGAATGTTAAGAAGAAGAATGTTGGCAGAAGCAGAATAAGACAAATGTAGGAAGAAGCAGAATTTTACAAAAAGAAAAAAAGGAAGAAGAAGAAAAAGAATATAGGAAGAAGAATGTAAGAAGAAAACGAAGAATTAAGAGAAAACGTAGGAAAAAGAAGAATTTAAGAAGAAGAAGAAGGTATGAAGAACGTGAGAAGAATATAAGAAGAATGAAGGAAGAATGAAAAAGAATTTAGAATGAATTTATATGGAATGCAGGAAGAATATAGGAAGAATTTAGTAATAATATAGGAAGAATGTAGGAAGAACATAGGAAGAATGTAAGAAGAATATAGGAAGAATGTAGAAAGAATATTATAAGAAAGAGAGTGATAGAAGAATGACAATATAAGAAGAAGAAGGATGTAAGAAGAAGAAGAAGAATAGAAAGAATGTAGGAAGAATAAGAATGTTGGAAGAAGAATGCTGGATGAAGAAGAAGATAAGGACGAATGTAGGAAGAAGAAGAATGTAGGATGAAGAAGAATTTGAGAAGAGTAAGAATGTAAGAAGAAGAAGAACGAAGGAATAAAAAGAATTTCAAAATAAGAAGAGTATTAGAAGAAGAAGAATAAAAGAAGAAGAAGAATATAGGTAGAAGAAGTAAGAAGAAGGAGATTATAATAAGAAGAATAAAAGTATGAATGTAAGAAGAATAAGGCTGTTGGAAGAAAAAGAATAGGAAGAATGTAGGAAGAAGCAGAATGTTGCAAGAAGAAGATAAGGAAGGAAAGAAAGAAGAATATAGGAAGAAGAATGTAAGAAGAATAAGAAGAATAAGGAGAAAGAACAGGTGGAAAAGAAGAATGTAAGAAGAAGAATAACGTAGGAAGAACGTGAGAAGAATGTAAGAAGAATGAAGGAAGAATTTAGAAGGAATGTAGGAAGAATGCAGAAAGAATATTAGGAAGAATTTAGGAACAATGTAGGGAGAAATTAGAAAGAATGTAATCAGAATGTAATCAGAATATTAAAAGAAGAAGATTGCTAGAAGTAGAAGAATATAAGAAGAAAAAGGATGTAAGAAGAAGAAAAAAAAGGAAGAATGTAAGAAGATAAGAAGATGAATATAAGAAGAAGAACAATTTAAGAAGAATAAGAATATTGTTTGAAGTATGTAGGACGAAACTAGGAAGGATATAGAAAGAAGAAGAAGAATGCGAGAAGTAAAAAAATACAACAAAAAGAAGAATGTAAGGAAAAGAAGTATCTAAGAAGAATAATGTGAGAAGAAGATTTATATAAAAAGAAGAATAAAAGGATGAATATAAGAAGAAGAAGAATGTTGGAGGAAAAAAATAAGAGGAATTTAGAAAGAAGAAGAATGTTTCAAGAAGAAGAACATGAAGAAGAAGAAGAATAATATAGGAAAAAGAATGTGAGAAGATGAAGTTATGAATGTATTTAGGAATAATGTAGAAAGAAGAAGAAGGATGTAAGAAGACGATGAATGCAAGAACAAGAAAAGTATAAGGAAAAGAATAACGTAAGAAGAAGAAGAATATGAGAAGAAGAAGGATGCAAGAAGAAGAAGAATATCAGAACATGAAGAAAGTAAGAAGAAGAATAAGTTCATGAGTAGAAGAACGTTAGAATAAGAAGAATTTACGAAGAAGTTTAAAAGGAAGAATATAAGAATGTAAGATGAAGACAAATGTGAGAAGGAGAAGAATATGAAGAATGTAGGAACAAGAAGAATGTTGGAAGATGAAGAATGCTGGTAAAAAAGAATAGAAGAGTGTAGGAAGAAGAAGAATTTTGGGAGAATTTAGGAAGAATGTAAGAAAATTAAAGAAAGAATATAAGAAGAGTGTTGGAAGAATGTTAGAAGAAGAAAAATGTAAGCAGAAGAAGAAGAATATAAGAAGAAGAAGAATGTAGAAAGGATAATAGAACAATATAGGAAAAGTTGAAGAACATTTTAGAAAGAATATAGGAAGAATTTTTTTCTTCTTACGTTGTTTTGCTTTAAACATTCTTCCTACATGTTTCATATATTTTTCTTCATTTTTTCCTTTTCTTATGTCCTAATATTATATAAATCGCCACTAAATAAAAATTGAATTCTTAAATTTTAATTTCGCATTGTATCCTTTTTCTCTTTTTTAGTTCTATTGTTTTTACAAAAGAGAAATGTTGCGAAATTATCGCGGGAATGCATGAAAGCTAAATTCCTTTTCTTTTTCCCTTAAACACTGACTGCCTCATATTAGTGCTTGTTTGTCTCTGCCTCGTATGAAGTATTTTCCTTTTGGCCTCTGTTATTTTCCAAAAAGTTTCTCAAAAAATCAATTTCACACGTCTCATTTTCAATTTAAGCTGGCTTAGCCCCTTTCGAATCTCCAACCATTATAGAACTCTCTTCTGAGAATAGGACATTTTCGCTTTTTTTTTAATGAACACTTCCAAATTTCCGTCTTATGAGAACATTTGCTGTAAGAATAAGTACGCCGAAAATTGGCACTCTAGGGGGGGGGATAAATCATAGTATATATTAAATACGTAACCTAATCTAGGTACTTTCCCCCCTAAACCCCAAAATAAAATAGTTTAAATATTGTGAACGCAATGACAAACCACGCTTTGCGATCCAATTCTCTAGTGACTGATACCCGTTTGACTAGTTTCCTTTAGCATCTGTCTTGCGTGTGTATCAGCTAATTGACTAGTACCGATGATATAGGTATTATTCTTTCCGTAACAACCTCATCCCCCCTTCTGATTGGTTTGACATAATAACAGGTTATTTACAAAAGTTGCTTTTTTTATATGGGATTACAAACAGCTGGTATTGAAAAAATATATTAAACCGCAAAAATGAGCCATTTTTTCGTTATATCTACGCATTGAGGTGGGGGTGGGTTAGTTGAGCCGGAATTTTCGATTTTATGCTAAATTTTTTCCAAATATCATGGTCACTTTTTTGACATTATACCTCCCTCCCAATCTGCGGTCCCATATATAACTGTATAAACGTATTTCATCGTTGTGGCGAATCTTGTGATGACATTTTTTCTTGTTACAATTTTTCTTGTTCTTTCATATTGTAAAGTAAAAATTTTATGTGTCGATTTTTTTTTAATATATTCCTAGGGCCATATCCTGGATCAACAGGGGGCGGGGTGGGTGTATTTTCAGAAAAGAGGCCATGATATTTGGAAATAGTATAAAATAAATAGTTTAATGGTACTGCTTATGTGTTTAGAATGGTTTCTTCAGAAAAGAAAAATCACTAGATATTTGGCTTTAGAAAATGATAAACTAGAGTAATGCCCATTTTTATGAAGAAGATAACAGTCTTGTATCTGTATAGGGTAGGTTTACAGTTTACTTAAAAACTGATTCATAGGGACCATACAGACTGGACTGGGGATCCAACACCCTGAAAAAGTAAATTTCTCGGCATTTCTCTATTAAATTATAGGTTTTTTACTATGTCCCTTAATTTTATTAATTAACTCATTCCAGTTCATTTTTATTAACTCACTGATCTTTTTTGTTCCATCTTCCTTATATTTCTTTGTCACACATTTTTTTTTAATTTGTGAACTATTTTTCAACCAGTTTCGAATGTTCAGTTACTTCCCATTTTTATCAGTATAGCACAACGGTAAGAGCACATCCCGAGGCTGTGTTAACTTAGATTATTATCTTGGATGAGACATTATATATTTTTTAAATTGGAAAATTAAAAATTTTAAAATTTTAAATATAAGCGAAAATTCGGGGCAAAAAATCGATTCGTTTTTGCATAGTTTGATCTTTTTTACTTGTATTCCTCAACTCATTGAGTTTTTCCGTTTATACATTTAAAACCTAGATAAATTTGGTCTTTATGTTATGAAAAACCCAATGCTTTTTGTGCCCCTCCTGTTCACTTATAAAAAAATTCTCTACTTTGTAGTTCATTTTGAAAATTAGTTTAATTTTTTTTTATTGTTTGACCCCCTCCCCTAAAAATTCTTTGTTCGTACATGGACTTGTGAGACCCATCAAAACATCATTAGGCTAACATTCTTGTGGTTGAATTGTGTGAACTCTTCTTTTATTTCTGACTTTCTTTTGGTTGGGAGTTACGAATCAAATTACAAACGGAAAAATATATGTTATGCAAAATAACTTTTATTTCGTATTAGAACTGAAGACAATGATTAATTTTTTTTTCAATGAAATAAAAACAAAACAAAAACTCTGTCATTCGGGATTGCTTAAATCTTCATGTTCTAGAGGAGGTTAGACTGAGACTGAGCCAATTTAAAATATTAGACGGGAAGGGAGCAATTAAAATGATTTTTCGGGTGTTTTTAAGAAGCTGGATTTATTGAGATCGTTTTATTGAAATTTAACAATAAAAAAAATCTAGTTGGTTTTCTTATTTTCTTCAAAACTCTAAAATGTCCTGTGTTTATTGATTTGCCTTTTATTTTGTGCGTATTACTCATCAACTTTTGGTTTAAAACACCAATATTGACAATTAAAAACAACAAAATATGCAAAATAGTTGCTTGGGGTTTATACACGTATCAGGAGGGGGATCTTTCTGTTGTGCAGGTAAACTGGAAGCAGCACTTGCAGTTGAATAAATAGGAATTTCCAGAAGGTAAAGAAGCATGAATTGTTATTATTGTATACTTCTTAGGCATTTTTTAAAAGTTGGGGGGAAGATTTCTGATGAGATTATGTAAAAATATATTTTTAAAATTATACAGGCAACAAATGTCCCATCCCCCCTTTAAGTACCGCTCTTGATAGCGAAATTAAGTCACCCTGCCTTGAAAAGAGACTTTCCTATCAAAAGTTGCGAAAAAGTTACGTTTTTAAGAGTTAGACTTTACGAAATTCGTTGCTTTGGCGGCAACCCTGTTTTAGCGTTGTGTCTAGTAGTTTGGCAAATAAAAATTTTAAATATTAAGCACGTGAAATCTGTCTCACATAAGTATTTCACTTAACTCGACTTATCGCTTTTGGTAGATGATAGCCTACATTAAATACAATGATAGAGATCTAAAACTAAATTCATTTCTTACCTCACTGCTCAACTTGTGCTCTTTTTAGGGCTGAATTGATGCTTAGAATAGTTTGAGAGTTTTTGAAATTTCAACCAGGTGTTTATTGGTTGAAATGCTTGGGGAGTAAAATTCTAATTTAGCTGCTTTTGGCTATCTTGGAAAGGGGTTAGGCTAGGAAAATAAAAATTTCAGGGATGGGTCTACAGGCTAAAGTATGTCTGGGAAGGTTTTTTTTAAAGTACCTAGGCTATCTCCACTCCTTCTCACTCTAGAGGGTCCTGAAATTTGCCTATATGTCTATATGCCTATATCCTTTAATTTTCAGTTATCAGTTTACTTTTCCCTGGCTTTAGTTCTGAAAATGCAATTCCTGTTATTTGAGTAAAATTTTAAGCCATGTCAAAGTTTATTTTTTCAAAATTTAGGAAATGGGTCAATATCTACCAAATCATATTATTGAGTTAGGAATAAAGTGAATACACCATTTGATGCCTTTTCTTATGCTGATTACAAATATAATAAGCATTTCTATTGGAAATAAATTTCAGCCCCAAAGATCAAAGGTCATCAAAGATAAAAAATAAAACATCCAGGGATGGTTCTATGGGCTAAAGTATGTCCTTGGAAGTTTTTTTGAATTACTTACCTCCCCTCCTTCTCCCTTTAGAGGGTCCTGACCTTTGATGACCTTTAAAAATCTGTGTGTTATCAAAGTGAAATCTTGCAAAATAGATCTCTTGTTTAAATGAAGTACAACAAAATTGTTATCAGCTTCACAACTTTGCTCAGTCCCAATTTAAAGATATGCAAATACATTTTCAACATTTTGAAAACAAACATTGATATGGCCTAAACTTCTACTAAAATAACAGGAATTGCATTTTCAGAACTAGAGCCAGAGAAAAAGAAACTGGTGACTGAAAATTAAGGTAAAATGTTGTTTTGTTAAAATTTCAACTTGTCATGTAGGCAATTTGGTAAATATATACCAAATCATATTATTGAGTTAGGAATAAATTGAATACACCATTTGATGCCTTTTTTTATTCTGATTATGAATATAATAATCATTTCTATTGGAAATGAATTTTAGCCCCCCCCCTATATATGCCAATTCAGGGTATATTTCTACATTAGGGTGGTTGGGGGTAAAGTTTAAACTTACCTCCCATTTACATCAGAAATAAAATTTGCCCTCCCCCTAGTGTATAAATATATACCCTGAATTGGCATATATAGGGGGGAGGGGGGCTGAAATTCATTTCCAATAGAAATGATTATTATATTCATAATCAGCATAAAAAAAGGCATCAAATGGTGTATTCACTTTATTCCTAACTTGATAATATGATTTGGCATATATTTACCAGCAATTTTCAGGATCCTCTAGAGAGAGAGGGAGAGGAGGTAGGTACTTTAAAAATCATTCCTGGGACTTACTGTAGCCTGTAGACCCATATCTGAAAGTTTCATTTTCCTAACCTAACCTTTTTCCAAGATAGCCAAAAGTAGCTAAAGTAGAATTGTACCCAACAAACTAGTTAGGGTAATAGCCCATAACAACAAAATTATTACCTTAGGGAATTCTCTACAGCAAAGCTTTCTGCTTGGTGCAAGACTTTTTCTGGTGTGGAGATTAAGATTGGTGCTTCAAAATTTCTTCCTAGAAGAAATTCCTAGATTTTTCCATCATCTGAAGAACTGCCACTTGACCCCATACCATGTTCATATTTTTAAGCATTTGACTTGGTTGATCACAGCATCCTAGTTGATCTATCACTGAATAACTTTGAAGTAGACCCTCTCTTAGTAAATTTTTATATGTTTTCTTTCAAATAGATCCCAAGTTGTAAAATACAAAAATGTTCTCTCTGATCCCCTCCCCACTTGGTGTAGAATTCCTAAAGGAACCTTGTTAGGACCACTTGTATATCTAGTATTGGTTAATGAAATTGGTAAGAGATTCCCTCAAAGGTGTTAATTTGTAGATTACCTGCTGATTCTTCAAGTATGTCATAGAAATATCAAAAGTGGCCCTAACAAAATCCTACCCATATTTAGGACATGGCTAAGAATTTACATACAAGTGTAATTCCATTAAGTCAATTGTAAGAACAATATACTTCTTGAAATATACTCCTGTTTATTTAGTCCCTAGGCTGTCCCACCCAAAATCCTAGTGAAACATGTTAAACTCCTTGGTGTCACAAATTTCTAATAATCTTAAGTAGGACATGCATATTTCAATAATTCTGGACTTTCCAGACAAAGGATAATCAAAACCTAAATTTTTAAGGTGAATTATAATGGTAGATTAACTTTGAAATGGCCAAATGTTGACAACACTCTCACTAGGAACAATAAAGAAATCTTTGTTGGAACATTAAAGCTGAGAGGAACTGGACCATTCCTGATAGCATTTGGATATACTATTCTTGTGGCATATATATAAGAATGGGGAAAAACAAAAAAGGCATATGACATAGCTCACACAATTACACTCCATATGTTCCACTACACTCCAATTAAGTTCCAATACCTGATACAATTTTTTCAGTTTTTTGCTTTCACTATCTGGATAGTGTTTTATACATTTACAAATTAAACAAAGTTGAAGAGAAACAAAGCAATAAAGTAAAAAGAGTAGGCATGTTGAATGCTCAAGGATCTGCCCACAAGCATTCCCCGAGTATTACTTTTCTGATAAAACTTCAAACTTCTAATTAAACAGTAAGATTCCTAGATGTTATTCCTACATACTGAAACCCTTTTAAAACCAAAAGTATTTAAGTTAGGCCTTCCAGATTAGAATTTTTTTTTTTTTTTTTTTTTTTACAAAAAACTGTCAAATCATTGGTGCCTTTACCCTAAACTTATCACTATCTTTCAAATTTGTTCTAGCTCCCCCTTTCAGACTCCTTTCAGCTTCATGCAAATTCTCTTGGTACTTCCTTGTTAGCTAGTAGACACTTGAGAATTTGTATTGTAAACATGAGTCAATATCCAGTTTTGATGGTCTTTATACCAGACAATTAGTTTTGGCTTGATGGGGAAACTACTTTGTAGCTATATTTTAATTAACTATTTAGTCTGTATTTTGGTTAGGTTAGTTTAGGTTATGTATTCAATATAATGCAGACTGAGTGGCCCCCTTTCATTGTTCTTTGTTGTAGTTTCCATAATTTTGTTACTTATTATATTTTCATCATATTTTGGTATATTTCATTATGATTAACACAACTTCAATTCTTGGGTGTTAACTGGCTAAAAAGGAAGTACCCATCTTTTGCTAGCCTATTTACTTCCTGTGTTTCTAGCTTAAGAAAAATAATAGTTTGACTTAAAGTCTACTACAGTTAAAAAAATATTCACTCTTCCAAAATTTTTACATGAAGAAATTGGAAAATTTATGACTTTTCATTTATAATGCCATCATATAATTTTTAACTACCCCAAATGAGACTTCATCAGTGGTCTAGAATTATAGACTCATATAAAAGGAGTAAAAACCTCTAAAATTCTGCTGGAAATTAGGCTCCTATAAAAGGGGTAAAAGCTTCCAAAATATGCTTGAAATTAGACAAATGCTATTACAGTATAAACTGCCAGTACAAATTGAAATCATGCTTTAAAAACTGCTGGAGTCCACTTGAAACAACACTAAAAATTGATGTTAAATCCGAACCATTGGACATAAATTTGTAAAATAGATTTTTAATTTTAGATAGAATTTGAATCTGACAGTAGCCTAGAATTGTAAATAATTTTAAGACTTTCATCTGACAGCAGTCATTATGAGTATGTCTGACAAAAGAAAACATCTTTGCATTTGTTTTATTTATTGGGCCAGTCTTTACAAAAGAATCAAAATGTAATGCATAGAACTATACTACAGGAAACTATTCATTTTAAGGAAACTTTATGCTAGGAATTGAGGCTATTTTTGCATAAGGATATACCTTAAGTTGCATCTCCAGCAAGATAATGTACTGTTAAACCTCCTGTAGAAAGTCTTGCTGGTGGTTTTTTGAGGTTATGATCTGACTTCCCAGTTTAGCCTCCATTCAGCATTGACCAAGGCTTGGTCAACTGCTTTTTAGATGGCTTCTGGGGTTTGAGAATGAGCAGTGGCTTTGGATAGGCTGTTTCAGAATGAGACAGAACAGTCTGAGAATAAGTGTTGGCTCTCTTGTCTAGTGCAACATGGGACCTGGAACTTCCTGTTTTGTCCTCTTGTTTAAATTGAGAGGGACAGGGAGAAGACATGATTTAATAGATCACTTCCCTGCAATTTACAATTTGTTATTATATCTCCTCTTTTCCAGAAGTATACTAAAGTGTGGAGTTTGAATGGGGTGAGACATTACTTGTAAGTTTTGTCTTGTGGTTATGGGATAAGCTTTGTCAGCCTTCTTTGAACACTCCAGTACCTTCACATCTACCTTATAGCTGAGAAAGGCTAGGGCCATGCCAAACTTCAAGTGAGGTTGGACCATGGCCTTATAAAGCTTCAATATCACACTTGGCTTCTTGGTAGTGAACGTTTGTTTTATGAGGCCAAGAGCTTGGTTTGCTTTTGTAACTTGAACTTGTATGTGACTCCAAAACTTCAACTCATAGTCAACAATGGCTCCTAGATCCTTCTCTTCACTAACTGTCTCAAGCTGGTGGTCTCCTAAATGATATGGATAGCCTATTTCGGATTTGGTTTTGGACATTTATGGATGGTTTCTATTTGGTATATTTGAACAAGATGCTAAGGGAGCTAGCTAATTTGATTGCTGTGTTCTCTGCTGCATTGAAAAACAGTCTGGTGGCATTTTTCATTGTTTGATGAACTTTCAATTGTATCTATAAAATGCGATTTCTTTCCAGCATATTTTTTCACTGGCTTATTGCATTTGAAGTCTGAAAAATATAATTTTTTATTTATTTTTTTGATAGCAGCAACAGCTGGTTAGCAGTTAACTAAAACAAAGAATTTTGGTAAGTGGAATAAAATCTCTGAGATAATGGCCATATTTCAATAGATTAGTGTGAATTTTGCTTTGTGAATGATTATTTTCCACATCAACAGAACAAGGCATCCCCAAATCCAATGTTGATTTACTTACTATCTTTACAAATTTCTGGTACTCAATTTTCGTGTGAGTGATGCATTTGTTTAAGAAAACAAGGATTATCATAGGCAGCAGCAGTGCTGCCTAAGTAAAGAACAATGTTGGCACAATGTATTATTTTTTTGGGGGGTTTAGACCAGGGCACTTCATATCAAAGGAGTTGTCATAGAAACTTCAAAAAGGGCTCATTCGATTGGAAATTGGAATGGCTAGTGCCCTTTTTAACAGTTGAAAGGGATGTAAGTGAAGCTTATTACTTAATCCAAGACAGTCAGGTGTAAAACTAATAGGGAGAGAACCGAAGATTTGAAGTACCTCATTGCTATCAGTTGGGCAGAAAAACATGGATCTAAAATTGAAAAATAATTGAAAAGAATTGAATTGATGGAACATTAGAAAAATAATTATTAAATGCATCAGATGCATGTAAAGGGTCAATTAATCTACCATTTGTGTCTTTAAGGCTAATAGCTATAGACTCTGATTTTCTATTTTTTGTGAGTGTATCATTAATGGTGGACCAAATCTTTTTCAGGTTTCCTTTGCAATTGCGAATTTTTGTATAAAAATAATTTTTCTTCACTTCACGGATGAGTTTAGTTTATAAGTTTTTATAATTTGATAGGTCGATATCACTACTGGTCTTACAGGCTAACTTATATAATTTGTTTTTAAAATATGAGGAGACAATGAGGCTATGTGACATCCAGGGGCATATAGGGATAGTTTTCTGGTTAGGTTTACGAATAGGAAAAGTTGAATGGATAATCTCACTTAGCCTTTGTGCAAAACCATTTGTGGCAGAATTTACCTCTTCACAATTTAAAACATCAGACCAGTCAATGGTTCTTAGGCAATCGATAAAATGGGTTATATTTGCAGAGCTCTAGTTTCTAGTAGGTGTTGGGATATTAATTCTAGAGCGTAGAGGTAGTGGTTGGGAAGGTAGTGACAAGTAAATAGGAAAATGGTCTGACAGATCCAAAAATATTATATTTGAGGACAGGTCATTTCCCAGGGAAGTGGATACAAAAATGTTATCAATTAATGTTGAAGTTGATCGCAAAGAATCGACTCTACTGGGGAAAAAATTGTGGGTAGAAGACCACTCGCAGTTACCAATTCAAAAAAAAGTGTCAGATTCAATATTTTTACCAACATTAAGTAGGTTACAATTAAAGTCCCCAAAAACTATTGCCTTTTTATGGGGTAGATTAGTAAAATTAAAGAAATCATCAAACAGATTGCTAAAAAATGAGGTCGGAAGTGGAGGAGGTTTGTAAAATAAGGAGAGTATATAGGAATTTTGGCCAATAAGTATGCTAACAATTATTGAATAAATGCATCTCAGATTTATTTGTGTAGAGGAAATAGATTTGCATGCTGATAGCATGGTAAAATTTACATTTGAACGGATGTAAAGTGAGATACCCCCAGAACACTTTGTCAATCTCCTGGGCATATGGATTATTTTGGTAACCAGGGAGTAAAAAATCACTAGTGTCATCATTATTGGAAAGCCATGTCTCTGTTAATCCTATTACGTCAAAAGGGCAGACACCATTGAATGAAATTAAATCTTTAAACTTGAGCCACTTATCCTGGATGCTTCTGATATTGAAACAAAGGACATTAGAGGAATTCTTATTTACTAGTTTTGGCCTCACATTGGTAGCAAAATCGAGAATATCAAGGTGTTTACAACTAGCATGAGTTAAGGTACCATTGGGGCTGCTTATAGGGTTGGCATGCTGAATACCTTCTATATCGGAATAATTAAAAGCAATGTTATTAGAAAGGGATAAATTAGGTAAAAACGAAAAGTCACATTAATTAGTCATCAGGCATTCTTGTTGGGTATCTTCTCACTTGGGTTTTGCTTTGAACATCATCCTCGCCCAAAGAGACTTCGTGAGGGGTCGTCAATTTATGTTACTCTGTTGGTCGGCTTTTTCTTGTTTTTTTGTTTGTTTTGCAATGGCTTGGTGCTTCTACCATCGTGTCAGGTTCTGGTGATTCTTTCAAATTTCTGGTGGACTTGGTAACAGTTGGGATTGTAGGAAATGTTGAGTTAGAATGGCATTCCATGCCTTCTTTCAAGGTTAAAAGTTGGAGAGTAGCTTTTTGCCAGATTTCCTCTCCTAGAAGCGTAGTAATGGCCTTTTTTAAAAGGATATTTTTCAGTTCAACTGGTTCACTGCCAACCTCAGTAAGATGGGAAACTGCGAGGTATGTGGCTAACCTTTGCCATTCTTGATTATTATGATGAATAACTTGTGGATGTGATAAAACTGGAAGTTGGGAAGAGGAAGGCTGCGATTTGGCCTAAAGTTGAGGAAATTGAGTGGACCATTGGGTAAATGAGAAGGCTTTATCTATTGGGGGTGGGACCTTTTTCCTCTAGTTCTTTGAAACTTCAGTTTGGCTATTTAAGGGTCGACTTGGAGTTGGTTGTTTAGGGATTGTAGCGGCTACGACGG
Organism: Artemia sp. Qi Xiang Cuo; assembly: GCF_049724085.1. Classification (NCBI taxonomy): domain Eukaryota; kingdom Metazoa; phylum Arthropoda; class Branchiopoda; order Anostraca; family Artemiidae; genus Artemia; species Artemia sp. Qi Xiang Cuo. The sequence continues at coordinate 74,697,880 of NC_142799.1, read as the reverse complement.
AGTAGGGCAAGTTCAATCTCACAGAGGTTCGGAGGATCTCGGCTCTCTTATGATAGGCTGGACAAAGTTGCTTCTTAAGTGCCGTGTGCCCCTTATTATTACAATTTTTACAGTAGGCGTCTTTCTCGGTGCAATTTTCTGTAACGTGGCTAGGTTTACCACATTTTCGACATGATTGGAGTGACTGTTTACAATTATTTTTGCGATGACCATGAGCTAGGCAAATTATGCATTGTAGGGGTTTTGGTTTATAGGACATATGGCGAAGGGTCATACCGTACAGAAAAACTTCTCTTTGCAACTCGTTTTTGCATACAATGAGCACTGAGCGACTGGGTATAAGATTACCATCAATTTTCAAGCCGAGTCTTGTGGCTGTTGTTGATTGGACGGGATGACCCGAAGAATCAATTAATTCAGCTGTAAATTCCTCTTTTGGTATACCGGTGTCAACACCATAAATCACGTATTTATAGGACTTTTCTACTTCCTTAGAAGTGACAAAGATTTTGGAACCCTTAACAATTAATTCCTTGGACCTTGAAAGGACTGAATCTGTGGCCTTGTGAGAGGTAAAATAAAGATCTATCAGACCATCTTTAAAAAAAACTACTTCAAAAGTTGAGTTAGCTAGTAAAAATATAGGCTTTCTAATATCCATTAACCGATCTCTAGTAAAGGGTTGACCATTGGTTTTCTTGATGGTCACAATGTAACAGTATGGCTGATCTAAAGAGCTAGGTAGTGATTCAATTGGTTGGAAATCATATGAGAGTGATATAATCTCAGGTTGGGGTTCTTCAGGGGGTGATTTAATTGTATCATTTTTTCTTTTCTTGCCAGGGGCTTCACCAGTACTTTTAGCTTGAAGGATGCTTAGGGCTTGTATCCCCTCAAGATGTGCGGTTGACTTAGACATAGGAGTCGGGGGGGGGGGGTCTAGTGAGGTTTCCTTTAGAGAGCGGAAAAGGTGAGACATCTATGTCTTTTTCAGGAGGTTCCTTTGTGTTAGACATGAGCTATTTGGAACTAAAAATCTCACCTCTTATTTCTTTCACTGTTCAGAACTATAATATAAATCCTATAATCCAATTAACAAGAACCCAGGTCACTAATATCACTTAGGAAAGTCCAGGGACATGCACGGTCTTTAAATGTTCAAGTTACACACCGAGAATTTCGACTAGCAAATACCAAGAGTGAAAACACCAATTAGACGTTAACACAGCGGAAGCGAGTTCATAACTGAAGAATTAGAAGATCATTTTTCAAATAATTATTTAGTTGTAATAAATGACCCAAATGTGCCGGTATTATGTCGGCTCTTCTAGCCCAGATGTCACAGCTGTAGAATCTAATTTAGTTCAGTCTGTTAAGGAGTGGAAGGTTCTTTCCGATTCCCTGTCACTATTTGATCATTTGTGTATTTCTTTTGAAATAGTGTTAGATGTTGTGCAAGGCGTATAAACTTTCCCTCAAAAGTATGATTATGGTAAAACAGATAGGGGAATATTTATTTCAGTTTTACTTAGTAGAATAGATGATGTGTATTCGCTTCCTGTGGCGTCCGCACAAGAGTTAGAGGTGGCTGTTTAAAGTTTCGGAATGTTGATTTCTGATGCCACTGCTGATTCGACCCCAGTTTTTGGTAGTAAAAGATCAAAAAAGTATTCAAGGTGGCAGAATCCAGAATGACAAGATTAAGGCGAGTTTATAGAAGGAATGTGAGAATTTATAAAATTTCTGATGATTTAGAAATTGCAGTAAATATGAAAAATTCCCTTAGGGACTGTAAATATGAAATTGTAAGAGCTAAGAGAGAAGATTGGAAAAAGTTTTATGAAGAAAGAGCTAGCTTAGATCCATGGCAAACTATTCATAAGATATGCGGGTCAGGTGGAGTTGGAATTCAGCCGATGCATGTGTTAAAAGATACTATGGTGCATGTGGTAGCAGAACTTCATCACTGGATGAAGCAGGTCATGAACTTTTTCAAAGTGGTTTCAAAAAGATGATAGTGTTAATAGTGTTAATGATAATAAACCATACTGATTTGAGACAATAAGTTAAAAATTCTTTTCAAAATGTTACTTCTGGAGAACTTCTGAAATTAATGCTGATGCTTTAAAAGATACTATAAATTCTCTGAAATCAATGAAAGCTCCAGGTCCAGATGGAATTTTAAATCTTGTCTTGACAAAAATATTAATGTGATAACACCAACTTTTCTAAAAATCACAAAATGCATGTTTAAATTTGTGTTACTTTCCTAAGGAACGGAAAAAAGCTAATGTGTTAATTATTTTGAAAAAAGGAAAGAAAAATGATGGGAATCCCCGTTCTTACCGCCCTATTAGTTTACTTTCGAATCTAGGTAAAGTATTTGAAAAAGTAATATTGCAGAAATTGAATAATTTAAGTTCTGAAAGGAATTGGGTTTCTTCTTTGCAGTTTGGATTTAGTAAGGGCAAAAGTACATTAGATGCAGTAGATAATGTTGTTATTTTTGTTGAAAATAATAAATTAAAAAGAAATTTACTTTATGTATTTTTTTTTATATAAAAGGGGCTTTTGATAATGCTTGGCATCCAGGAATAATCAAGAAATTGGTAGAAAAAGAATGCCTGGGAAGTTTGATAAAATTAGTTCAGTTATTTTAAGACCATGTAGCCTAGTTACATACCAAAATGAAGTTTCAAGGGCTTTTGAAAAATCATGTCTTCAGGGTGGAATTTTATCCGCAAATATTTGTCAACTGGAAGAAATAGCTCTGAGGGTGTTTACAGAGTTTGTGCAGTAGGCCGTTAAAAATAGACTTGAATTTGATAAAAACAAAATCGAAGCTGTTTTATTTACTAATAAGCATAAAATTCTAAAAATTACTCTGAAATTTGGTGGTGATATTATTGATGTGAAAGAAAATGTTAAATATTTGAGCGTTATTTTAGATAGAAAATTAATATGGACAGACCACGTTGTTAGTAGAATTAATTCAGCTAAACAATATTAAACTCGTCTTCTATGTGCAGCAAAAGCAGCCTGGGGCCTAAAACCTTCTGCACTCAGTAAATTGTACAAGTCGGTTGTGGAATGTACAGTCTTATATGCTGTTCCAGTTTGGATCGTTGCTCTTAAGAAAAAAATATTCTGACAAAACTAAAATCAGCTCAAAAAATTTCGATCTTGGCAATCTCCAAATCTTTTCTGAGTGCACAGTCAGAAGTAATAACAGCAATTTCTGGTGTGTTACCTATTCATATTAGAGCGTTTGAACTGGCTGCATTAAGATATGCTCGCAAAGGCTGCCCTCAAAAATGGCCGCCGTTTATTCCACTTTCTTTCCCTTTAGTTCAAAGATCATCTCTTCGTAGTATTTTTACAGATGAAGTTTTTTCTGAACTGTTTGGACAAAGTATTTTTGATAATAATTTTATTTTAAACCGTCAGTTTCTAAAAATCTAAGTTATATGATATGTGGTTTAGTGATTTGCAAGAAGGTTCAGTGATTTTCAAAATTCAATTAGCTTCTTCTTCTTCTATTTAACAGCAGGCGGGCTTTTCAGTAACACTATTTAGCCCTTTTCCTTTTGCTTCACTCTGGGGGCTACAGAGCTACTGGCTTGATTGCCTCATATTTATTAGATATATTCAGATATCTTTCAGCAGATCTTTCGACTCTAGGAGTTCAAATATAAGATGATAGATGTCGATTTCTATACTCTGTGTGCAGGTATAGTTGCCTAGGCTCTTGGCTGATAGTGGGATTTTGTGGTGTTTGAAGTATTTTAACAGTTTAGAAAGCAAGGTATGTTGTGCAGACGTCAGCATATTACATTCAAATAGGCAATGGTCAATTGTTTCATTATTCATATTACAATGCCTGCAAAGAGGGGACAGGGGAATTGAACCACTTGAATTAGAAAGCTTATATGAGAATGCAAGGAAATTTAGTCCATTTGTTCCAGAACGAATTCTATGATAAATTTTAGAAAGATACTTATTGGGAAAGGGGGAAAGGATAGGATTAATCTTATTAAAATTAATATCTGATAGCCTCCATCGGTAAATATCTCTAATTGGGATTGGTCTCCCACTTGGCTGGTCAATATTTATAGCATTTTTTGCTATTTCATCAACCTGATGATTACCACTTATGCCAGAGTGGCTAGGAATGTACTGAAAGTAAGTCTTTATGCCACTTGAAGCAAGATTATCAATAATACTGAGACAATGATAAGTGTCAATGTCCAACTTATATTGAGGAGCTGAGGCCAGCAACTCAAGGCTTGATAAAGAGTAGGAATAAATGATAATATTATTCGAATTTTCAATCAAAGATTGGTTTTGCTTAAGGTGTTCTAATGCCATGATTATGGCATTTAACTCAGCAGACATTATAGATAAATTATTAAATAATCTCTCGCCCATTGCAATTTTCAGGTGAGTAAGGAAAACACCACTTGCAACCTTCTCATTCATTTTTGACCCATCAACAAATATTTGGAAGTGATTTTTATTGGTAATTGTATTAAGTTCTGCAAATTTTTTCTGAACAAAAGCAATGGGGGTTAAATCTTTATTCCATTTTGAAAATTCAGTATTTATTATGGGAGATGACCAATTCTATGGAGGGAACTGGGGGAAAATAGGTGCAATAGACTATGCTGGTACAGGGAACTTCTTTTGAGTATTGGCATACTCATTTGACATACTTCTATACATGGCTAGATTTCTTGACCAATTATGTAATGTGAATGAGCTATTTGATTCAATTTTTGTAAGATGTTTTATCAAGAGAAATCTACGCCTCTCCCTTATTGTTGTTAATCCACTCTCCATGAGCAGAAACTTGGTGCTTGTGGGTCTCCAAAGACCAAACATGAGACGTATTATATCGTTTTGTATTGTTTAAATTTTTTGCATCTGGGTCTTTGCACATGCACCATAGACAATGAGCCCATAGTCAATATGGGGTCTTATATGTGATTTATAAAACTGGAGTAAGGTTTTCTCCTTACAACCCCAGGGTGTGGAAAGAAGTCTTTTTAGTATATTTGCTTTTCTATAACATTTTTTTATTGTGTTTGAAATGTGGAGGTGGAAATTAAGTTTTTGGTCAAGCATGAGACCTAGGTAATTAATATTATTATCTTCTGGAATAGTTGTTTTATTTAGAGTTAGTTTTGCATTAACATGGTTTCGCTTCCTGTGAAATTGGATTATTTTTGACTTGGTGGGTGCAATGGGTAAATCTGAATGTTGAGAGAATTTTTCAAACTGGAAAAGTGACTTTTGCAGATTTGACTGTGCTATCTGAAAGGTGTTGCCAGATGACCATAGCACCAGATCATAGCTATTGGCCAAGCCGTTTCTTGTCTTCTTCTTTCTCTATTTAACAGCAGGCGGGCTTTTCAGTGATACTATTTAGCCCTTTTCCTTTTGCTTCGCTCTTTAGGCTACAGGGCAACTGACTTGATTGACTCATATTTATTAGATAATTTCAAATATCTATCAGTAGATCTTTCGACTCTAGAAGTTCAATTATGAGATTGTAGATGTCGATATCTTTACTCTGTGTGCAGGTATAGTTGGCTAGGCTCTTGGCTGATAGTGAGATTTTGTGGTGTTTGAAGCATTTTAACAGTTTACAAAGCAAGGTATGTTGTGCAGACGTCAGCATTCTTTTCGAGTACAAATTACTTAGTTGCTGCTTCTTCTTTTGAGCCAAAATACCAGTTGACACAATTTATTACCGGCCATTGTTGTCTTAATAGTTTCCTGCATAGAATTGGTAAAGCTCCTTCTAGCTTGTGTCATTGTTGCTAAATTCCTGAAACTTGCAGCCATCTTTTATTTGAATGTCCTTCATAATATACCAAGAGAATGTCTTTGTGTTTATCTCAACTAGGTCTTAGCTTTCCTTTTAGTCTGAATTTAGTAGTGAGTAATAAGTACGTTAGAAACCACGTTATTGTTTTTTAAAAAGAACTAGGAGGTTAGAAATTTCGTAGTTGGTGATCATTTTTCTTCATTTGATATTTAAAGATTAGATTAGTGTTTTTTTTCTTTTTTTTGTTTTTTTTTAGACTTTAAGATTAGATTAGTGTTTTCTTGTGTTTTTTTTTATTTTGTAGCCTAGTTTTAGTTTAGTATATAGAGTGAAATACCTTGTTTGGTTTACTCACGAATAAATACTGACTTACTTACTTACTAAGCTCTTTGAACCTGATTAGTTTTAGTACAAACTTTTTAAAATTCAGTGAACAAGTCTTCTGAATCTGAATTAAATTAAGGCCTGTACAATTCGTTTATTTTCTGCACTAGTTGAAGAAGCTCCTGGGTTACCCATGGCTTTCCTAGAGTTGATTTCTTCAGCTTGACAATTCTCATTGGATATGTTGAATCAAATATTATTTGAAGATAACCTATAATGCTATATAAGAATACCAATAATATGTTGGCTATTATTGTTTCTGAATGTCGTGTATCTCGTTCCTACTCGAGGATATAACCCATGACTCCAAACTATCATTATTCTAATGTAGAAGATCAAAATTTAAATCTCATATGCAAGTAAACTTGGAAGTCCTCAATTGTATCACAATCAGCAATCAACAGACATCAAGCTCAAACTCCTCTCATTGACTGCGTGGAGACTAGTATACTTTACTTATCAATAGTCTTTTCCCACCAATTTCCAACTCAAGAGTAAGAGATTCCTTGCACCTTACCTTCTATCCAAATAGAACATTTCTCCTTTACATTAGGCACATGATACATCCTGTAGTGGTACAGTGGAATTGATCTCAGCTTGGTAACACATGACCTAGAGTTAGAACTTAGCTCTAGCAACAGACTCTGGGCTTGGAATGTGATTCCAGCGATGAGATTAAGCAGAAGAAGAAGAATAAGAAGACCAAATAAAAAGAAGAAGAATCTATATCTATCATCTTATATTTGAACTCCTTGAGTCAAAAGATCTACTGAAAGATATCTGAGAATATCTAATAAATAAGAGACAACCAAGACAGTAGCTCTGTAGCCCACAGAGTGAAGCAAAAAGAAGAGGGCTAAATAGTATCAACTGAATAGCTCGCTTGCTGTGAAATAGAAGAAGAATCTGCAGCACCCATACAAGAAAATTAAAATATATTATATTGTAAATTATTATCGCTTCCAATCTGCAGTTGTACCAAACCAATCCTGCTCAACTCATCCTCAGGGCTATACTGTGATGTTTCTCCTCCCCATAGTATAGTGCAGACGGTTTCATATCATTCTATTTTCCCTTCTTGTTTTAGTTTTTTTTTTGTTTAAAGCTTTTTCCAATAGGCAATGTTTAGAAGTCATCCAAAAAAAAAGTCCCACCAGATCCCAAATCAAATTCCAGTGAAAATGTCACAGTGAAAGATACCCATCATGGCTAGTCAAGCACACTTTCTCAAAGTTCAAATGATAGCTCCAATTCGAAGAATAGGACAATGATAAGTGTAGAGGCAAATGTAACCATAAATGATTATAATGGGTTTCAAGAGGTGTCCTGTAGCAACGCTAAAAAAAGAAAAAAATCTCCCCAATCTAAAGCTATTCCCCTCTCCGTGCCCAAGATCCTCCCTCTAAAAACTTAGGAATTTACCTTAAAATTGCTCCTACTACCCCCTTTGAAATAAAAAGGATCACTGCAATAAGACTTGCAATTTTTAAATTGCTAAAATCAATGTTCTCTCTTAATATTAACCGTAATGGATCTCTGCTAATAGCTGTAGAAGATCAGAAATCAGCAGATACAATAATTAACCTAAAATCCCTTCTGAATACCCCAATTATTGCGTCTAATTGGAACCCAAAACAATCACCAACAAAAATAGTAGTTTATAATGTTCCCCCAGAGATATCCACTCAGGAGTTAAAAGAAGTCCTCTCAGATAGGGCTGGAAACATAATCCAAGTTGAGGATGTTACCCAACTTGGCAAACCTAACTCTAATGGCCTAAAAACTAGTAGATCCTTCTTATTCACACTGAAGGAAAAAATTAATATCCCAGAAAAATTATTCCTATTTGGGCAAATCAAACCACACAAGGAATACAAACCTAAGCCTATCCAGTGTCAGAAGTGTCACAAACTGGGACACATGACATACAAATGCAATGAAATTCTCCGAGAGTGTAGTAATTGTAAAGCTTTCCATCCTAAAGAGCTGACAACTTGCAACAACACTCAGCCTACATGCATCAATTGCAAAGGCCCACATGAATCTAAAAAATAAATCAATATGCCCTGCATACAAGAAAAGAGCTCTAACACTCCAAATATTAACAGAGAAGGCCATCCCATACCCCTTTGCAGCAATGGAAGCAAATGCTGCCCAACAATACCAAATAAAGCCTGTAATGAAACCAACCAAAACCCCCCAAGTCAAACATCCCCAATGCATCAAGCACCCCATATAAAACACCATCTTCTAAGCCCCCTAGCTCAAATCCCTATCAGAAAGAATCACCAAGCCAACAAGCCTCCTTGTCCGGTGAGCTGCGGTCCGCGTGGCCCCCCCCCCCTCCCAAGAAGAAACAAACCAGAAACACTACCAGGAATCAATCCCCTAACTTACAAACAGGATGCACAACCAAAAATGCAATCCCCAAATATATGTTTATTCATACTAAACTGTAATGCAGTTCAGGCAATGAACATACATCAACTACAGAAAACAAAAATCATTGCAGAATTGGCAAAAATCTACATCCCAGATAATAAGCTCATTCAAGCAAAAAAAGATCTTGCTTTTCTTTTAACAAAGCTGAACATTGATACACACTCATATGAAGAATAAATCAACAACACAACATATATCAATACTCCAATGGAATTTAAGATCACTCACAGAAAATAAGCTAAATGAACTAATATCTTTTATGAACAATAATTCCATTAATATTGCTTGTCTCCAGGAAACTCATTTAACCCAAAATCAACAAATTAAGTCTCTGGGATATACTATCCTCAGAAAGGATAGATCTTCAGAGAGAAAAGGAGGCGGGGGTAGCTTTATTATTTAAAAATAATATAAAATTTTGTGGCATCAATTTTCCAGATTTTGCAAATGATGTTGATGTAATTAGTATCAGTGTTTGGCTGAATAATTTAAAAACCTATGTAATAAGCTTTTATTACCCTAATGGTCAACGTACAGATGCCAAGGATTTCTTTAATTTTATAAATAATTCTAATATGTTAAAAAATATCATTATTTGTGGAAATTTCAATGCCCACAGCCTTTTGTGGGGGAATAAACCAGCAAATAAAGCCGGTAAATTCATTGAGCATATGACTTCAAATAATAATGAATTAGCTGTTGCTACCCCTCCAAACCTGAATACATATTTCAACCCCAAAAGTGGCAGATTCTCCACAATTGACCTTCAAATTGTGTCATTAAATTTTTTGAACAAAATTTACATTAATAAAATTGATAGTCTATGTACTGACCACTTTGCTATAGTTTGGTCCCTAAATGAACCTGCTGAAACTCTATCTCATACCTCCAAATATATCAACACTAAAGCAAATTGGTCTATGTTCCAAAATAAGCTAAATGATGAAATTACAAGTTTCACCCAAAATTCATGCATGCCTAAAACTACAGTTGACACACATGCTGAAGTCTGCACGTGATTACCGATAAATTCAGCTAATCATGCTATTTCCAGGACAACACCTAAGAAAACATTCCCTAAATAAATTCCTGAAGCACTGTAGACAAATGAGTGCCTAAATACATGGAGGATAAAAAAGGCAGCTAGGACAAAATTCATGAAAAAACCATCACCTACTACATATTTTAAAAAATTACAAGCAGAATCTAATCTAAAAAGGACTATAATAGATGCTAAATATAACTAATGGAATAATTTTGCAAATAATCTCTCCAGAGAAACACATGAGCCAATTATGCATAAAGTCATAAGCCACATCTGTGGGGAAAAGACTTCCCCAACCCACTCCTGTATGAGCTTATGCATAATAATACCCATCATGGCAATGATAATGAAAAACCTAAGCTATTTGCAACTCTTTTGTTAATAAGCTAACATCAAACAATCAAAGCAAACTATCCACAATTTCTATGAACCCAAGTTACCAACCACGCCCAGGATCCGACTACATAACTAATCCATTTTGAATCCAGGAATTGAATAATGCAATACATCATATTAGGACCAAAACTAGCGGCAGCTATGACAATATACACCCTACATGGATAAAGAATCTCACAAATTCATACAAACAAGAAGTGCTAAATTGTTATAATCACACTTGGGCGTATTCTATGTTCCCCAATATATGGAAATGTTCGTCCCTCCTACCAATCCTAAAGAAAAATAAACCAAAAGATAACCCTGAGTCTTATATCCCCATAATGATTACTCCTGTGATGGGGAAAATAAGGGAGAAAATGATCTATCACAGACTCCTCTGGTTTGTTGAAAAAAATAATATGATCCCTCACACTGAAACTGGATTCAGGAAACCACTCCTCAGCAGATGCTTTCATTTTGCTAAAAAATGCAATCAATGAATCTTTCTCGAAAAATAATGTCCTAGTTGGAGCTCTCTTAGATTTTGAAGGGGCATATGACAATGTGAACCACCAAATCCTTTTTAAACAAACTTGCAAACCTTGGAGTACCCCTTAAGATAGTTTCTTATTAAATTCTTCATAGAAGTGCGAAGTTTCATCTTTTGTGTTGGTTCAGCCTCGTCATCCCAAAAGACAACAACCAAAGTCCTACCTCAGGGAGCTGTCCTCAGATGCCTTCTATTTGTCTTGTATCTCTGGGACACGAACCTAACCCACACGAATCTACAATATGCTAATGATCTAGTGCTATAGTCATCTGGCAAAACCTTTCAGATAGCACAGTCAAATCTGCAAAAGTCACTTTTCCAGTTTGAAAAATTCTCTCAACATTCAGATTTACCCATTGCACCCACTAAGTCAAAAATAATCCAATTTCCCCGGTACAGATACCATGTTAATGTAAAACTCATTCTAAATAAAACAACTATTCCAGAAGATAATCATATTAATTAGCTAGGTTTCATGCTTGATCAAAAACTTAATTTCCATCTCAACATTTCAAACACAATAAAAAATTGCTATAGAAAAACAAATATACTAAAAAGACTTCTTTCCACACCCTGGGGCTGTAAGGAGAAAACCTTACTCCAGTTTTATAAATCACATATAAGACCCCATATTGACTATGGGCTCATCGTCTATGGTGCATGTGCAAAGACCCAGATACGAAAAATTAAAACAACACAAAATGATATAATACGTCTCATATTTGGTCTTAGGAAACCCACAAGCACCAAGTTTCTGCTTATGGAGAGTGGATTAACAACAATAAGGGAGAGACATAGGTTTCTCTTGACAAAACATCTTACAAAAATTGAATCAAATAGCTCACATACATTACATAATTGGTTAAGAAATCCAGCCATGTATAGAGGCATTGCAGATGAGTATGCCAATATTCCGAAAAAGTTCCCCATACCAGCAAAGTCTATTACTCCCACTTTCCCCCGATCCCCCCCCCATGGAAATGGTGAAGTCCCAAAATAAATAATGAATTCTCAAAGTGGAATAAAGATTTAACCCCCATTTCTTTTGTCCAGAAAAAATTTGCAGAATTTAATACAATTAACCATAAAAATAACTTCCAAATATTTGTTGATGGGTCAAAAATGAATGAGAAGTTTGTAAGTGGTGCTTTCATTCCTCACCTGAAAATTGCAATGGACGAGAGATTATATAATAATTTATCTATAATGTCTGCTGAGTTAAATGCCATAATCATGGCATTAGAACACCTTAAGGAAAACCAACCTTTGATTGCAAATTCAAATAATAGTATCATATATTCTGACCCTCTATCAAGCCTTGAGTTGCTGGCCTCAGCTCCTCAATATAAGTTGGACATTGACACTTATCATTGTCTCAGTATTATTGATAATCTTGCTTCAAGTGGCATAAAAACTTATTTTCAGTACATTCCTAGCCACTCTGGCATAATTGGTAATCATCAGGTTGATTAAATAGCAAAAAATGCTATAAATATTGACCAGCCAAGTGGGAGACCAATCCCAATTAGAGATATTTACCGATGGAGACTATCAGATATTAATTTTAAAAAAGATTAATCCTATCCTTTCCACCTATCCCAATAAGTATCTTTCTAAAATTTATAATATAATTTTTTCTGGAGCAAATGGACTAAATTTCATTGCATTCTCATATAATCTTTATAATTCAAGTGTCTATATTCACCTGTCCCCTCTTTGCAGGCATTGTAATATGAATAATGAAACAATTGACCATTGCCTATTTGAATGTAATATGCTGACGTCTGCACAACATACCTTGCTTTCTAAACTGTTAAAATGCTTCAAACACCACAAAATCTCATTATCAGCCAAGAGCCTAGCCAACTATACCTGCACACAGAGCACAGAAATCGATATCTATCATCTTATATTTGAACTCCTTGAGTCAAAAGATCTACTGAAAGACATCTGAAATTATCTAATAAATATGAGGCTATCTAATAAATAAGGGACAACCAAGACAGTAGCTCTGTAGCCCACAGAGTGAAGCAAAAAGAAGAGGTCTAAATAGTACCAACTGAATAGCCTGCCTACTGTGAATTAGAATAAGAAGAAGCTACAAGATGCTCCTTAACAAGAAATGCTAATCATCCATTTTAGGGGATTTTTTTTTATCATTGAGTCATCTGTTCTTTCAACTTGTGACCATCCTTTCCTTTGGTCCCACAAGCAGTATCTCCTTACCTCTGACCAAACAAGTGTACTTTTAGCACTGGTTACTGCGAAGAGCTTCTAAAAGTTTTCAAGAATTAAAACGAAAAATACAATTTGTTGGGACATTATGAACTTTCTGCTAATTCGCTCAAGAATATCACAGGTCTAATTCTTGAAGCTTTTCTTCATATAATTAAGTCTTGTATTCGTTCAGGTGCATCACCTAGTAAATGGAAAACTTGATGTATAATAAAATTACATAAAATAGATGATAAGATCCAATCTAAATAATTATTGCCCTGTTCTGATTCTGTTACTGTTGTTTAAAGCCTCAGAGAAATTCTAAATGGAAGGACTTCCTCTTGTCTGGATAAACTACATTTCTTTATCATTATCAATCTCGTTTTCGAACAGGCGATTCAACAGAACAAACAGAATTAAATGTTTGCTTAGGTCATAACTACCATGTATTAACTGTATTATTATTAGATATAAAAAGAATTTGACACTCTAAACCATGCTATTCTTTTCAATAAAATGTAGAATGCAGATATATATGGGAGGAAACTAGAAATAAAAGAGTAACATTTTTGTGGTCCAGCATGGATGGCCTGGGTGACATTTGTGTGCTGCAGGATTCTCTACTAGGTGTGATTTTATTCCTGAATGTATATGAATGCTTTTTTTAGATTATACAGGAAGTAAAATGGTGTCGCAGTTCTAATTGGAGGTGCAACAGCTGTGTCTGTTATATCAAGGGACTGGTCTATATTAATTAAGAATTTGATTGTAGCAACATTTTTAGTTAACCAATGGTTTATCTGCTATTGTTCGGTACCAAATTTTATTAAAGCTAAATTTGTGGCCTTTGTTCTTTTCTAAATATGGCATTCAAAAAGTTAATGCCAGGAGCTCCGCTTTTTCGAGTATAAAATATGTTGGGTGGAATTGTACCGCCATTTGTTTTTTTTTCTTGACCGATTTTTATCATTTCTAATTCATATTGACCATTTATGTAAAGTATCTTGTTGGGTACATTTTTTCGTTCTCTCTTTAAAAAATAATCCATCACTCTTTGTTTGCACCTTATTTAAATTACTGTGCAACCATATTTCTAAATAATTCATGGATGCATATAAAATCCCTAGAGATGCTTAAAAAAAGGACTAAGGATACATCAACTATTGTTCCTCGACATCAACCATTGTTACGTCAGCCATTGTTCTATTGGACTGAGGATACAACAACCATGGTTGATTCTTACATCAACCATTTAATTAAAAAAAAAGAAGATAAAAACATTAGTTTTTCTTATACATTTTAGACTCGAAATATTTAGGAGGTGTAAATGTTACAATACGGTATTTTAATACACCACAGCAAAGTATCTTTTTCTACAAAGGCCTCTGTTTATTCAGTCCCTACTTTGGTTCTTAGATCTTCTAGAGCTTATTGACTCCCTTCTGTCAATTCCTGAAAATGTAACTTTTTAATTAGATGTCAAATTTCCCCCATCCTGAATAAGTATATACTGAGCAACAAAATTCCAGTTGAGTCATTTGGACATAACGAGTATAATTTGAAACAGAAAATATTAATTATTACTTACTAAGCCGTGATGATGTAATCTAGTATAAGCGCTTTCTTTTTTTTCTGTTGTTTTTGTTTGTTTGGCCATGTTGGCGTCACCTCCCTTGCACTGCTTGCCCAGAATTGTTTTTTTTACTTTTGTTTCCCAACCTTTCATTTTTCTAGTTTTGTAATATTATTTAGTCATCACTTTTTTGGTCATGTTAATAATTTCAATTTTGTGTTCCTCCCCAGCAATTGAGAACTCTTCTCCTCGTTGGGATTAATTAAAAGAAACAACTTTTTCCTAAAAATAAGCTTTTAAAACAAAAGTAAAGAGCTACATTAAAGAAGCAGAAACTAAGATGAGTAGGGCTGATATCTCCATGGCCTCTGAAGACCAGAACATAACTACATTACACTTTACTGAAAACAGTTCTTATTTCGAGCTGAATGTTTCTTTTTCTCATGATATTGAAAAACAATGTAAACAAAATACCATAATAACCAAGACTACCGACAAAAAACTACAGTAAATGAATGTGGTTTGACAGTTTAATAAATAAATAATGATATTTGTTCCTTTAAGTTTTAATAACTTCGGGGATTTATTAAAGTTAAAAAAGGGAAAACATTTGAAATACATTTCGTTTTCAATGAGGTGCAAGCTATGTTCTGGTCTCATTTTTGTTTTAGTGTAGTTCTTTACTTATGTTTGAAAAACTTACTTTGAGGAAACAATTTTAAGTTAATTTCTGTTCGTTTTTGATTGACATAGTCGTTTTCATTGGTACAAAAAATAATATTTTAAATCTTTTCTTTTTTTCTTATAATTATCAATAGTTTAGCTTACTATTTATATATTGTAGAAATTTTTTTTTTCGATTTTTAATGATTTACGCCCTTTTGAAAATCTGGACACACATAGTTTCCTTTAATTTAGTTTTACACGTCAAGTTTTCCTGACGAAATAAAAATAAATATCATTCCTAAGGCATTGTATCTACCATGCAATTTTAAGAACCTTGATGCACTTACATTGCTGAAATTTTCGTCATAATGCTCTTAGGCTTGCAAGCAGTTGCAATAGAAGTAGTTGAAGTAGTAGTACTGATAGTAGTGAAGCAGTTGTAGCGTGCACAGATTGGCTTTTGGTCAATTCATCTTCCCCTTTCAAGTTCTCTGAAAGTTACAGCTTAATAATGCGCCCTTTTGAGAATCTGCGTGCACACGAGTGTTTTGATTTAATTCAAGTGTCTCCTCAATATTCTCTCTAATTTTCACCATCATATGCTTAACTTTAATAGTACTAGTGTCATGGGCGCTGGCAGGGGGAGGCTTGAAATTTGGGACTATAAAGTAATTATAAGGAAATCAAAGGAAAGCGAGCATAATAGGGAAAACAATGGAATAAATGTGTGTTGCCCCAGTGTTGGCTGCCTGCCAATAGATTTTGACCCTCGATAAGGAGATTATAAGTTCTAATTTGTGACTGAGTGACCGCTAACCAGTTTCCCACAATCATTTTTCTATATGATTTGGTTAAAAAAAAAAAAAAAAAAAAATCAAATTCTTCATAGTAATGAATGGTAAGTAAATAATGATTCTTGTCAATAACGAAAATATAAGAGACTAATTATTGATAACATTCAATCAAAGAATCAGCTTCTATAGTGATCCTAAATATGTATTCGTTTATTAGTAATTAGTGCAGTTATTAGAACAGAAGAAAGTTCCTATAATTTTAGAAAACACAAGGAAAACAACTCAATAAGATGCAATTTTGGTAAGAATATGCCGTCAACTTTCGCTTGCATTGTAAGAGTACCCATGAGCTGATATAGGCCTATGGAGCCACTAAAATCAGAAATGTTTCCCCTGAACGGAATGTTGGGAATTTTTTTATTTTTCCCCTGAACGGATTCGTTTTTTGTGTTTTATTATCATTTTTTTATAACAATGATTGTTTTTTTTTAGTTGTCACTTTGAAAAAGATATAATTTTTACAGTTATGAAATATAAAGATGTCTAATATACTGGCTTTTGGTATTCAAAATTAGTTTAAAAATATGAATAAAAATTTTTAATTTTATTTTCGTAATCTTAGTTTTAATGTTTTAGTTTGAACAAACTACTTTGATAATGCGTTAGTTTTTATAAAAACTGAGTCTAAGGGCATTAAATATTTTGGTATTTGATAGCCAAGTTCAAAACTGTCGATATTGTTTAAAAATATACATCCAATGCTTCGGCATTGCTCAACAGAACTGAATGCTGGGAGTTTATATCTTAGTTTTTGTAAGCAGGCTATTGTTTTGTGTATTTTTTGTAATTACTTACTTTTTTTCATTTTTATATACTTTTACGTTAACTTACATACTTTTTCCATTTCCTTCAGAAAAATGTTTGTCTCTAAGCTTCATTAAATGCAAAAAAAAAGAAAAAAAAAACTAAATGTAAGGAGCAACATTAAAACTTAAAATGAACAGAAATTATTACGTATATGAGGGTGGTTACCCCCTCCCCTCCTAAACACCTCGCTCTTCACGCTACAGTTTTTAAGCACATTAATAAAAGTTACTTAATGTTCTAATTAAATGACCCTTGTGTTTTAGGAGTCTTTCTTAAAGAATTGGGACAAAATTCAAACTTTAGCGTAAAGAGCGAGATGTTGAGGAAGGGACAACCCCCCTCATATACGGAATAATTTCTGTTCGTTTTAAGTTTTAGTGTTCCTCCTTACTTTCAGTTGAAAAATCTTTTTTTTTTATTTCTGATCGTTTTTTAAATAACGCCAGGATACTTGGCTCCACCTCCACGGAAAAATGCCCCTCTCTATAGAAGTATACTCTGGACAATTCAATCCTGACGAAAATTTATCCCGGACAATTATCCTTAACATCTCAACGCTTAAAATTGAATCGGTAAAGAGAAAGCAAGACATATAAAGCATTTTTGTATATAAATTCTGGCAAATTCACCCAGTGTTAAATTTCCCCTGGAAAGTTCACCTTCTGGAAACTGCCCTCTCCATGGATAATTCTCCATTGGATAATTCTCCAATTCGTCCTCCCCTCCCCGCTCGAAAAATATATGACAACTTCCCAATAACAACTGAAACAGTGGACAAATTTTGGAACTTAAAACCTTTCCCTAGGGGCTGTAGGGGGTAATCTTATCTCCAAAGACATAGTTATTGGGTCTTTCAACTATGTTGAACAAAAAAGTTATCTTTAAATTTTGATCGGACGATTTTGGGAAAAAGTGGCGTGGGAGGGGACCTAGTTGCCCTCAAATTTTTTCGGTCACTTAAAAAGGGCACTAGAACTTTTTATTTCCGTTAGAATGAGCCCTCTCCCGATATTAGTAGTAAGTATATATGGAATTTGCGTAGGTTATGTTCCTTCCGGTATAAATACTCATATCACAAGATAGTATTTAATAATTTCTACTAACCTCATAAGCCAGTTGCGACCACAGATCCCAGTTAATCCTTAAATCCCCCAATAAGTAATGTGGCATAGTAAACCACATGTTAGTCACAAAACTAACTTCGCGAAAGCACGTATTTAAGAGTTCGGAGAATACGTACTCACTAGTGAATATGCGCTTAATTAAAATCAATAGCATGAAACGAACATTTATACGACGCACGAATAACCGAAAGGTAATTTCTAACGCAATTAAGTGAAAGTAAAAGCCATAAAATAGATTACAACACCTGTGAGATAATTTAGCTCTTTGTTCGGACATACGCTTCGAAGACCCTAAATCAACAAGGATAAATTATGAAACTTTCTCCCCGAATCAAGTCCTTACAGAAGAATAAACTACTAAAGAGTATAGCGATAAAATACCAAGAGAAAAGAATTACAGATATTATAAGTAACATTCTAATCAAATTTATGAGCCCCCCTCAGTCATGCGGCATATTCGCGGCATCTTAGTTGCATCAATATATAACAACAACGAATATATTCTAATTTTCATTTGAGAATTATAAAGGAATTAAGTTCATATGGCCTATGACAACCTACTAAACTCTTAAGTAATAACGCCACGTGGTAGAGATGTGAAAAGCATTATAGACTAGTGTGTTGTTGTCGGGCTATGTACTGAATTTTGACTCCCAAATCAGTATCCTTGTTTGTGAGGATTATTCAGCTAAAATTTACTTGATGATAAGGCTTCAAAGGCTGTATATTTGGAAATCAATTTAGAACACGATATTCAGTGGCATTAACACTGCCACAGGAGAAGAATGATTTGACACCTTGAAAGTAAAGTTACACTTCCACTCACTTAACTCCCATTAACTAATAATATAAAAAGCCGAGAAAAGTAATACTTTAGTCGCGTCCCGGCTAAATAAAATACCTAAATAAATGAAAAGAAAAAACATTACAGACTACTAGCTGAATTTTTAATGAATTAAAAAATAAATCAATATTTTCAAAAAAAGGGCATTAACGAAATTAATTGAAACTATGAATACTTAAAAAAAAAGATTGTTTAAAAAGAAAAATTTGCCTCGTTAACCATAGATTAATTAAGAAAAATTTTGTTGTAAATAAAGGCTCAACAATTATAAAGATCAAATGCCACAGCAAATTCTAATAGAAAACTTTAGAGTTCCCTCAAGCCGATCGACAGATATCGCACTAATTGAAATATACTAGCCTTTAATATAATAAAATCCTTTCCTTAACGTTCAAACTCTAAAACCCACCCAGACCTTTTAAAATATACTCTTGTCAAAAAAAAACCCAGGCGTAATAACAAATTTAATTACTTAGTTAAAAAAAAAAAAAAAAAAAAATTTTTTTCTTTTATTTATAAAAATCACACAAGAAAAAACCGAAGCAGACTTTTAACCGACAAATCAGTAGTAACATCCCTTGCACGTCGAACGTAACAAAATTTTTTTCTCTCTTTCGGCAATTAATAAAAGCTCAATATACATGGCAATTCTAATTCATAAAAACAAAATAAAATAGTCAGCAATCAACCCCATGAAGTGCTCTAGAAATGGAATAAGAGCAAGAATCCAAATATCCATATAGTATACGAAGATGGATAAACCCCCAACCATGGGAGGTTAGAGCCAAGGAAAATTATCCTACCTAACCCTCACAATTAGAGAAAATGTGATAACACAAGTGACCATACGAGAATATGGAATAAAAATGGACAAAAATTCCGATGCGTGGGGAATGCGTCGACACGGTGCTGGGACTCGAATAGTTTAATTTTGTGTTCGGGCACTGCGCCGAAGTATTTCTTACGAAGAACAACTCAGACAGGACTAGGAATAAAAGGATACCAATAGAAGTTAAATACTATAAATCAGAAAAGCCAAGCAAACAGCACATATTACAATTAACCATCAAATTGATAGCACTAAGCGACGCGCCGTATAGCCAACTATTTAATTATCTTAATTATTTCATAATCATTATTATACCTTAAAATACTATAACCATTTTGAAAATAAATTACTACTAAGTAATCGCTCATTTAATGATAAATTTTATATACGAGCACGTTTACAGATACTGTACGTGAAGACCTTCAACCACTGGTTAAGGGAATCGCCGAAACAAGCGACCATACGGTATGTTGCTTATATTAACATAAAATCTAGTAAAACAATCAAAATAGTAACCATGATAAGATACCCAAGTCATCAACAATTAAATAATCGTAGACGTGAAAATGTAATCTTATGGAATCTTAAGAAAAGACATAGTGTAGGCAATATTAATACTCCGTTAAGAGAATGGGGACTTGTTGACAATTTAATGAAAGAAGAGGAACTTATTAGAACAGTAGAAGATCTTGATTGTCCAAAACTATACTATCTTCTAAAATCTCAAAAAACTATGTTGGAACCAAGAATAATCATTAGGTTAACGGCAATCCTAGTGTTACATAATTTTAGAGCACGCGCGCTAACACGAACACTAGAGCACACTAAACGAAGTGCCAATCTGGCCTTCAGAATCTTAGTACAACCCATCCCAGCAACAAAGTTTAGTTCATTGTCTAAATATATTGCCGACAATATTTGGTACGACCAAGATGATAATAATATAACTACAATTTGGACCCTTAAATTTCTCTCCATATTAATAGACCAAGGACACATGTTAGAAGGTGAA
Source organism: Artemia sp. Qi Xiang Cuo (assembly GCF_049724085.1). Classification (NCBI taxonomy): domain Eukaryota; kingdom Metazoa; phylum Arthropoda; class Branchiopoda; order Anostraca; family Artemiidae; genus Artemia; species Artemia sp. Qi Xiang Cuo. The sequence goes on along the minus strand of NC_142799.1, from coordinate 74,677,325 downwards.
AACTTTCCTAAAATCTTATACGTCAATTGTGTAAATAATACATATCTAAATCCAATAAACCCTTCAATGGGATCCGCAATTTTCCAGGTTACCCCAAGAGATTACAAAGACATAAAGAAAATAACCCTGAATTTCTTCCAAGAAGATGAAAATTTCGGAAGAAAAATAGTCCCTGGATTAGACGTAATCGTGCGTGAGCAATTTTGCTGTTGCCAGTCGCACGTAAATTTAAGTTTCTCTGTAGTAAAGATAATAAATGACCCATTGTCATTATCTCAGCTGTGCCGGAAAGTCATTCGTCAGCATATGCGAAGGAATGACATAACCGCTACTCTCGAAGGCCTGCACCTCCCAAACCAACTTTTAGTGTATTTAATGTACCTAAGCATACCTGAAAACGGTAAAAATGACATAATATTTGAACTTCAATTTCTCAGCCCAAATGTTTCTTCATGGGAAGATTATCGACTTCTAGATATGCTTAGATCTCCAAATTCAAAGGCGGCACTGCCGGATGATGCACCCATATTGAAATTAAAACACAACCCCAGTGTGAGAAACTGTATATACAGATAATCATGTTAAAATAAATTATGAAAGACCCCGGGAATAGTACCTAGAGAGTTATAACTATGACTGGTGATTAGTATCAAAAAATGCATTATAGAACATTAGTTCACTAAAATTGGAGATGTTAATGTGTATATATGTCAAGAGGTACGAATGCATTATATAAATATCAATAAGAGGGTAGTTTTTCTAGAGTTCTTATACTTTTAAGACGAAAAAGCGACCGCAAGGTCGTTAAACTAGAGTACGGAACTTTAGGGATGATATTATGTTCGAACACACAAATAACCAGGTGCAAGGTGGCACCGGTGAAAAAGTAGTTCAACTTCATCCTAAAGTTGCCTTTTTTTTCCACACAAAGTACATATTCATCATTGGTTAACATGGAGCTTTAAGCAAGTTATGGTCGAACGAATTAGTAACCGAGGTATTGAGGAAATGCCGGTGAAAAGGTAGTTTGACTTCGACCTAGAGTGTACCATAATCATAACCAATCTTGAACAAAAAAAATTATAAATTAAACAAAGATCAATGGAAACTACCTTTTGTTTCAGAAAAATGGCCAAAGCAATTATAGACACGGAGTTCATATCCATTAAACATGCCAAAGAGAATGTCATATACTGAGCGGCAATGATTATTGTGGATAAATCAGGGGAAGAAGTCTTCGCGAAAAAATGGGACGTCAAGTACGACTTAAGGGGATACGACAAATGATCATATATTCTTGGGAGTATTTTCTAGACTTAGCCCAAATATAGGCCCACAAGAGGCAAATTAGGAATAAAATGTAACGGCAGAAAGGGCAAATACCTTTACTTAGTTCAACATGAAAAAAGAAAGTTGCAAAAACAATACAAAATTCGATACTGGTATGTTAAAGGTCCCTGCCAGACAGACTTATTACCTCTCGACGGATGTAAAAAGCAAAAACTAGTTTATAAAATTGAAGAAAACCCAAATTGTAAACATGACCACCTCCAAGAAATAGAATATCACAAACATTACTGTACAATCCAAATATTGCACTATATATAGAAACAAGAAACGACATTGTTTTTAAAAGAATTAAAACTTATCAATCGAAATCAAAAGTAATCAAGAAAACAAAAAAGCTAAAACAATAAAATAATTAAAACCCAACTACTCTTACTTTAAAACAATTAAAATTTTGCATAAAAGCAATTAAAATATCTATCCCCCCCAGATTAAGAATCAAAAATACGACGACCATAAGCAGGGTAACAAATTGAACGACAAAATCTCTTAATCTCACCTTGTTTCCTTCGTAAAAAAAAAATTATTATAAAATATTAAAAATATAATGTCAAGTTAGTATCTTGTCCCCCCCCCAAAAAAAAAAGAAAGAACAAATGATAGGAATCTAAGCTCTCGTTCAATTATCAATTATAAGAAGTCTTCCTATATAATGTCTAATGAAATATTAATTCCAGAAACAGCAAAAAGGATGTGGATAACAAAGGTCATAACAATCTTCATTTCCCAAACTATAGCCCAAGATATCGTAAAACATGGAATAATCTTCAAACATGAGAACTCGTTACTTGCAAGCCACAATGCCTGGAAAATATTTATGAAACTGGATCCCAGACCGTTTGAAACCCTATTTCAACAGGTAATGAGACTGGAAAAAAAACACCAATGAATTAAAGGATTCTATATTCCAATTCTTAAGATCGGACAAAAGCTTGCAGGCCACAAAGGATATACACCACAAGGAAAATACAGGAAATCTACCTCCCATTCTTCCCAAACTAAAGTCAAAATTCATAGTAGACGATTTTGACAAGAAAATGGCAGAAATCGACAAAGCTCTGGGAACTAACAATATAGGAAACAGGAGAAAAAGAGAATTAAGCAGTATGGACGGATCTATAGACGAATATACCACAGCATAATATACTACCGAGCCCCTTTTGGCAACTTCTAAGAAGAATAAACTCTATGATGGGACTTACGCCATGCTAAATGAATTACCGAGCCTATGGACCATCCTTAAGGAATTGTGGCAAGATCATGCCAAACAAAATATTACGAAGCGACTAATATCAAAACTAACAAAGGAAAAGGATTACAAGCAAATTATCAATCTAATGTGATTAAAATTCTCAAATATACAACAAAATGAAAAGAATAAAAAGGCTACCGAAAAAAAAAGAAAGGCCACCAAACCAACCACGCCTATTTATGAGACTCCAGTAAGAGACATACAATCTTCAATGTCGGAAACTACGACAAGCACAGCCCCAGAAACAACCGTACTTAGCAACGAATCACCTAGAAATTTGACCACAATAACTTATTTAAGACCCACGGTACATACAAAATGGACTTGGTCAACTGGACCCATGTTCTACCGCAACTAGTCAATTGGCATATTTACTATAGGTTTAAGAGCAAGACTCCCAGTAAGGCATACAAAAATGCAAACGATAAAGGTACAATCAATTCAACCAGAAGAAAAGAAAGATAAAACTAAAAAGGAGGAAGAAGATGATTACCCACACAAGAAATGTTGGACAATAGACGGTAAACGTACTTGTGCTAGATTAGCAATGGCCGATGAGCCAGCAAAGGAAGATATCGTACCATTACCTGAGCTAAACGAGAAAAACGCTCTAAGAGTATCAATTCACCAATCCTTCCTAATCTTATATAGACAGAGATTGCAAGCACTATTTGAATTGTTCAATACAGAAATACAAAAGTTAAAACAAAGTACCACGAGAATCTTCGAAGTATTTTTTCGAAGAAGCAAATATCGAAGATCAGCTAGTCTTATACTAATCAGGGGAGAACTAGCCTCATGACTGTTTGGGCTTTCAACTGAAGAAGACCTAAATATACTAAGGGAAAACGTAGGAAAACTGAATAACGCCATGAACGTGATCTTACATGTCCAAAAAATACAAGCCAGTATAGCCAATTACCAAAGAGACAAAATTGAGGCAATCTCGAAGAAAATATCAAAAACAGTAAACATAATGAATTATTTAAAAAATGAAGTAGATCGTGTGATTAACGATTCGAGCCTCACCATAGTATCACTAGACATAGTGACAATGTCCTTACTTAACCTGGCAACTAATGTTAGCAAATTTGAATTGGCCTTTTTTGCCCTTACCGGAGGAACCTTGTCGTATGACCTAGTGGATCCTTCGAACCTAAAAAATATCTTGGATGAAATAAAAACGCATTTAACGTTTGGACTACACCTACCAACAGAACCGGAAGTAGCAAACTTATTTCACTATTACACCAAGCTGAAGGTTCACATCACAGAGATAAATGAACAATTATTTGCAGTGGTAACAATCCCGTTAATAAATCAACAATCAATATATGACTTGTATAAAATTTCTACGTTTCCAGCCAACATAGGTAAAACTAATTCGTTCATGACTATTACCCCCGAAGCGGATTACCTGCTAGTCTATCAAGATAGGAGGAAATATGCCTTAGCAAATCCACAGGACCTCAAGGAATGTGTAGCATTCAAAAACCTAGTCTGTCAACTAACACTGCCCATTTATAATGTAAAACCCAGATCATGTATGTTAGATATATTTTTAAAAGAAACTCAACAAGAAGAAATTCCAAACTCATGCGAAGCGTTATTAGGCAGTAATAAAAAAGAAATATTCATTCACCTTAGAAATGATCTGTGGCTATTTTCTGTCCCAAAAGAAACAGTTGGGACTATCTCATGTTATAATAACACAGAGAGAATCGACCCTAGCTATAGAACTTAGCTACTATTACAAGACGTGGGAACAATAACAATAAAACAAGGATGCCGACTCTTGACTAAGGAAGCCACGGTGCAAACGCCCCTCATAACAACAAGCACAAACATAATACGTCCAAATATAAACAACTTCAAACCAGTCAATCTATCGTATACAATTCCCATTATTGATAAATACTAAGTAAGAGCCACAATATGGTCAAAACTAGAGAATATCAAGGGAACCTTACCACTAACAAAAATAAAAGAAGCCTTAGACTCCCAGATTCCCCTATTTACCAATGAAGATCAAAGACTGACGTACGTAGAAAGTAGGTATTGACTATTTTCAACAACTTTTTGCTGGTATTCACTCCTGGCAATATGATTCGTGTTCATAATCTCGTATTATATACGAATCGCATTAAACCTAAATTACGGAAGAGTATTGAGAATAACACGTAGAAAAAGATAAAACTCAGATCACAAAGAGCAAAGTGAAATGCAAGGCCTAAACCCAGAACTCCATGATAACCCTTAAAGTAAAAAAAAGAGAGTAAGGGAGGACGTGATCGAGCGAGTGAGAATAGAGGTCCTCATTTGTGCCGTGTCAGATCCCAAATTTTTCTTTTTTGTTTCTGCAGCCGCATAGGTGGACATACTTCAAAAGACATATATCTTAAGCAGTATAAATGTGCATAGACAATAAAGATTTGTAAATTTATAGTAAACCAAGACCTCTCACTTAAACCATATTGCCTACTTCGCAAATAATAGTATAAGAGAAAAGTAAATGTTGAAGTAAATGAGCTTTTAGTAATATTTAAAAAACGTATGGAATATTGAAGATGTGCCAGATGCACGTATATACGTGTACACACATTGTCACCAATATTGAAAATTTTATGGTGTTATTTTTTTAAACATAATCGTTTTTCTGATGATCACCTTATTTATTTTATAATAATCTAATGATTGAGGCAGAAGGCAAGACAGCATTAAATCTGCCCTTATTTTTTTTGCGTCGCGTCTAACTGTAAATGTACTAAAGTTATGTTATTAGTACCACGAATAATAACTATTATTTCAAAAATTGTCCACGCAGAATAGTATGAAAACAGTTCGTTGTTGTTATATATGTGTTAACTTATGTAATTGTAAAGAGCATATGATTCTGCACAGATATTTATATTCTAGGAAGAAAAGTAATCAGTGCAGATTAATTATGGTGTACCAGCATGCAACACGGATACAACCTAGTAGCATCTACCGTCATCATTCATCAACCACCGACAAGTACTCACCAAGGAAATATATGAAGACGATATTATGATCACCAATCCAGATCACCAGAACCCTGTACCAGGTAATTTTACCTCAAGCTGTGTCGGGAACCAAGGACCCTATACACAAACATATACCTGAATTGATGATTACCTAAAGAGCCGCCTCGACCTGTCACGTCGTAAAACTGCATAAATAACCGTCAAATACTTAGACGGCAACGGCCTTAAGATTTAATGTTTAAAACACCAAGAATAAACCTAGAGTCAATCCCTCAAGGACTATGTATCTTAAGCCCCACATCAGAGAAAATTTTAACCAAGATCAAAAGCTTAAGTTTTGACTCTATCCAATCATTAACAGATGTCGTAAAACCAAACCATAATCCATGAGATGAAAAACCAATCATAATCGATTTTGTGGGAAACATAGACTTTACGTGCTAAAGTCTTTCCCAAGATGAAGTGTTCAAAGAAGAGAACCAAACAGTTGTTTTCATCTCCATATTAAGCTATCAATAGTTGTGAATCATTGAACTGAAAATCAAAGACAATGCGTCGAGCCAAGGCACTCAAATCAAGCTACAACCGTGCCATAGTTAACGTTAAATGTAGAAACACAGCCCATAGTCCAAATAAAAAATGGATTGAACGTGAAAAATTTACGGGGAACACAGACTGTACGAGTATTTGATTTTCCCCGGTCAAACTGTGTCAAAGAAGAGATACCCAGCTAGCGACCAAGATACCCATTTCATGTAATCAATTCCCCAAGGGTTACGTACCTAATAGACGTTTCAACGAATCTACAACATTAACCCCTCGTATATGACGTAAGGAACCACACACGGATAATTTTGTGCATACTCATACTTGTGAACAACACAAACACTTATTCCAGAGAACGAATGACAGAAAGCAAAACACCAAGAAGACAAACCATGAACAATTAGCCAACCTAGTAATAAAGTGAACGGAAGCCCAAAGTGGAGTGAAAACATATGTGAGTAATATAGACACGTAGAATGATGAAGTAAGTGTGAAATCTTATGTATCTAGCTAATAACTTTAAAAAACATAAGGAGCTTTTCATAAAATATGAAAATCAGTGTAAATTACATAAGCTCAGTGTTGCAATAAGACATTAATATCAGAATCTATTAATGTGTTAAACCTTATCTTGCAAATTGTTTTAATTTTAGTGTGTTAGAATTTTATATGAAGTTAGATGTTTTAGAAGTAATTAGATGCTTTTTTTGAAATCAGATACCCATCATACAAACATAACGTCAGGTGTAAGCGTAAATTCTCATTAAATAACAAAATAATTATAAAAGCGGAACTTAACTAGTTGGAGCCATATAGAAGTATTAGAACATCAAGTAAAGGAATTTTAATATTAGGTGAAGGGATAGTAATATAATCGTGCCTATTTAACATCAGGTAGAAGTATAAATTAGCAATATAAGTAGAAAACATGTACCACGTTAGGTAATAAAGCAATTATCAATGCCGAACTTAGATTATTTAAAACTAAGTAGAAGTATTAGCATATCAAGTGAAGGAATGAAAATTTAATCGTGTCATTTTAGCGTCAGGTGAAAATAAAGTCGAGTATTAGAAGGGCGAAATGTACCATTTTCAGTTATGAGATAATCGTATCAGGTGAAGGTAAACTTAGTGTTAGGTGGAGGAAATAATAATTACTATATAATCACACAACATAATTCATAAACTCTTTGGCCCACTATCAAAATATATTTATTATAAAATAATATTTAAAAGTGTTTTTGTTAGCAAATCGTATAACTAAGGTATATAAAAAAAAAAAAGAATATATATGAATTTTAAAAAAGAACAGATATCAAAAGAAATAATTGAAAAATAAATTCCTAAAAAAAAACACCAAAAAAATTCGAAAGTGGGAGGAGCGTAACAACGATGAGGACATCGTTAAAAGTGGGATGGATGATATGTAATGGGATAGATTCTCAAAAAATATACATCAAAATTCCCCAATTAAAGTTACCCCAGTAAAATAACATCACCCAAGGATGTGAATTCAAGAATTCACGTAACCTATAAATCAAACAAATATCAAGTGTTCAATTTAAAATACTGAAATAAACGTAGTTAATTCAACAAAAAATCCTTCAAACAGGATATGCACCAAGTAAATCTAACCCCCCGTCTCCAAAGTATCCAATAAATATTAGCTTGATCAAATCTTGCACGACAGGTGATTAACACCTATGTTCAAATAATAAGCGCTCGAAAATACCAAACTGTCAAAACAGTAAGATTTACAATGCGAAAAAAAGTAGTCACTCGAGATGTAAAATATTTTCTTAAACTAACTGAATTGTTCTGGAGACTAATTTTAACACCTGAGTATATTAGTGAAATTAAATATTATTATAACTTACCAACTTTCAAATAAATAAAATATACGTCATCTGAAAATTAAGCGACACCCTGCTGGGAAAATATTACAATACAAAACTTCGATCGTTCGAAAAATCCCAAAGTGATAGCTTAAAAGTCATAAATTAAGCGACACCTGTTAGCAAAATATTGCAGTGTATAATTTTTAGTTGCTAGAAAAATTCAAGAGTTACATCTTAAAACTCATAAAATGTAATTAAACACAAGTAGCTCATTGGTGCAAACCAGTCCAATAGTAATGTAGGACAATAGCGCATCCAATAAGGACTGAGAAAATATACTTTGAGCAACGCCTAAACGTAACCTCCGGCATAGTTGCAGATGATAGATAGTTAGAACTTAACAATTTTGAGCCAGTCTACTATGAGTCTATTTTGAGTCTATTTGGAGTCTTAGTTCGATTTTTACACCATTATCCTAGATATTTTTTGATCATGAGTTCTTTGTAATAAACTTTCTAAGTGCATTAAATTTGAGACATTTCTTCTCAGTACAATTTGTATTGTAAACATGTGTTGTTAATTTTTTGATGCAACCACGAGCTCTGCGATTACTATGTAAGTAACAATAAACGCACTATTATTTTATTTTATTCTCTTGTGTTGATATTTCTCAAGCTTGTTAGTCCTTGTGGCTCCACTCGCTCCTAAGGGACACTGAAATTCATCAATCTGACTTCGAGTCAGTATGGCCGTCAATATAAGCTCCCTACCTGTACTCCTACATTAAGCTCCCCACTCTAGATGTTCAGCCTCCACTCAGGTAAGCCACTCGCGGACCGCTAACCAAGAGCTCAACTAAATTTCCCATTGGATAGATTAATCGGAAATTCTCAAAAAAGATATAAGAATTAGTCGTTTCGAAAACCCTCCCATTAGAATTAGCCTTGACTAACCAAACTCCGCTGACGAACCTTTTCAAAGGAAAACCCCCCCATTAGACAAAGTAAGGAGCTAAGAAGGAGACAGTCCCCTTCATATAAAGAATAATCTGTTCAAATGGGTTTCAAATCTGTTGCTTGCTTTCTGTTGAAAAGCTTGTTTTATTCAATTTCTGATTGTTTTCCAAATCCTACCCAGGCCTAACCAAGATATAATCTGAGGTACCGGTCCCTTAATTCCCTGGTCTTGATTCAATATTGTACGTTGATTAATACCGTCCTACGTTTGAACTTGCAATTTCAATTATGGATAAAATTTGAATATTCTTAAAAAATTGGCGATGAACAGTAATTTTGGTAAAAAGTCCTTGTTAATATTACTACTAAAGAATTCCGGTTGGATGAAAAGGTGTATTATTGTTTGTATTGATGGAAATTCTGTGAGACTTTTGATGTTCTACATTACTGAAAACATCACAACCTCTACAATAGGATTTTCTTATCGATAAATACATTACATGCATTTGTGTAAGTACATTGAAGTACTTCATATGAATAGAAAAATATCACCATTTACAATTGTTGAAAACCAGGTTCCTATCAGTATTTGGCACCCCAAAAACCTTTCCTGGCGGGGCTGATGATGGCCTGCCTTGCCTTTTCCACCTTTGCGGAAAAGGCCCCGTGGAAGATATTAGAATGTAATATTTTAGGAATCTACCTTATCCCCAGCTAAACAATGACTCCCCCCCCCTCAATATAGCTGATACGCAATTATATATTACCAAACCTAGCCTAACTTCATTACAAATAAAGCGAATCAACTTGGCTGACTCCAGTACTGCCACCGTGTGGCAATACTTCTTTTGCAACTGGGAAGCCTAAAATATAGTTGTTGATACTTTTAAATCAATTAGCTTCTTATAATTTTAAGCTGATTGCAAATTCGTCCTCTTTGGGTAAAGTCGTAGTTTGGTGTCCTAAAATGGCAGAAAACTAGACTTTCCCCTGGCCCAACCTGTTTGGTCACTTAAAAAAGAGCTTCCAATTTACGTTTGAATGAGCTCCCTCCCAATTATCTTGGACCTTCGGTTTGATACAATCGCCCCTGGGAAAAAACAAAAGAAATAAACCTACATCAACGATGTTTCTTCTGAAAAACAATGCGAAACTTCACATTTTGAATATTGGAGCTTGAAACCTCTACGGTAGGGTTCTTTGATATGGTGTATCTGTTAAAGGGATTTTCAATAAGATCGCTTGCTTTTTGGGGGGTGTTTCCCCTTTTTTTAAATCAGGCAAATTTTTCAAATTTTTACTTTTGAGTGAGTAATAATAAACTGAAATAATTTTATATATTTAGAATCAGCATAAAAAGCCCATACTGTCGGCTTAGCAACTGTCATGAGAATTCCCTTTTTAGTGTGGGTGAATATCAGTAGAATGCTAACTTATACTTTGCTTGCGCCCCCGTACAAACAGTTTTTTTCTGTTAATTTTGCAGGTCATTACACTCTTTGCCAGGGAATGACGCAATTTCAAAAGTTCAATCTACTAGCCATCACACTTTGTCAAGAGGATTTGCGTAATTACGGGTAATTAAAGAATGAGATGCTTGCATCAACAATACAAAGAATAAGCTCAGATACTTAATAGATTTGACTTTTACAATAGACATTGCTATATAGTATTCAATAGCTTAATTGAAAAGTAACGATATAATGACATTGTGACTTGAAATAGCTTTACCTCGCCGATGTGATCTGTATAATACATAAGTAACGTTTGAACAATATTGTCAATTTAAAAAGACACGACTGAACAGTGTTTTGAGGGGGAGGGGGTGCTGAGCGGGGTGACTTGCACGAGGGTTCAGTTAAAGGGGCTACCGGTGCATGGGGGGTTTTTGTTATACACGGGTTCAGTTACAAGGGGGATTCAGTTGCACGGGGGGTACCCCTTTTTTTCGAAAATCGGGCTCCCTGTTTTCAAAATCCCTTTTTCTTCTGAGGCTTGGAGCATTTGTGTCAACAATACAAAGAATAAGCTCAGATACTTAATAGATTTGACGTTTACAAGAGACATTGCTAGAGAATATTCAATAGCTTAATTGAAAAGTAATGACAGAATGACATTGTGACTTGATCTAGCTTTACCTCGTCGATGTGATCTGTATAATACATAAGTAACGTTTGAAAAATATTGTCAATTTAAAAAGAAATGGATGAAAAGTGTTTTGAGGGGGATGGTTTGCATGGAGGGGTGAGTTGCACGAGGGTTCAGTTAAAGGGGATACAGTTGCACGGGGGTTTCGGTTATACACGGGTTCAGTTACAAGGGGATTCAGTTGCAGGGGGGTACCCCTTTTTTTCGAAAATCGGGCTCCCTGTTTTCAAAATCCCTTTTTCTTCTGAGGCTTGGAGCATTTGTGTCAACAATACAAAGAATAAGCTCAGATACTTAATAGATTTGACGTTTACAAGAGACATTGCTAGAGAGTATTCAATAGCTTAATTGAAAAGTAACGAAAGAATGACATTGTGACTTGACCTAGCTTTACCTCGCCGATGTGATCTGTATAATACATAAGTAACATTTGAAAAATATTGTCAATTTAAAAAGAAATGGCTGAACAGTGTTTTGCGGGGGCTGGGGTGCAGAGAGGGGGGACTTGCCCGAGGGGTCCGGGCCCGATGCGCCAGGTTCCCGAAGGGTGGCGGTTTGCGCCGGGTTCCTGTACCCGATGATTCACGGGCCCGGGAACGACCACTTTTTTTCGAAAATTGAGTTTCATGTGTTCAAAATTCCCTTTTCTTCTGAGAATGTCCGTATTCGATTGCCAGATCTAGGAAGTCCGTACCTTTCTTACGTAAGTTAGGTTTTAAGTGGGGTCGGTTATACAGGGGTTCAGTTACATGGGGGTTCCTTGCGTTAAAAAAGTAGTTTTTGTATATTTTAAAAGAACTTTACGGGGATTGAGAGACTCAGATGCCTAATTCAATGTGATTTTTCTTTACTTTATAGTCATTAAAAACGAAACTTTTTTGTTAAATAAGTAGTTTTTGTATCTTATAAACGATCTTTACGGGGATTGAGAGAGTAAGGTGAATAATTCAGAGAGATTTTTATTTAATTTATTGTCATAAAAAACGAAATATTTTTGTTAAATAATAAGAAATTGAATATAATAATATAGCTAGACGTGTAATGATAGAATAATATCCCATAATCCTTGTGATTTTTATTTACATTATGTTAATTAAAAACTAAATTTTGTTTTTAAATAAGTAGTTTTTGTATCTTTTAAAAGAGGTTTACGGGGATTGAGAGACACATTTGCATAATTGCGTGTGATTTTTCCTTACTTGATGGTCATTAAAAACGAAATTTTTGTGTTAAATAAGTAGTTTTTGTATCTTTTAAAAGAGCTTTACGGGGATTGAGAGACTCAAATGCCTAATTCCGTGTGATTTTTCTTTACTTGGTTGTCATTAAAAACGAAATTTTTGTGTTAAATAAGTAGTTTTTGTATCTTTTAAAAGAGCTTTACGGGGATTGAGAGACTCAGTTGC
>NC_142799.1:74055605-74070767 GCF_049724085.1 Artemia sp. Qi Xiang Cuo | reverse complement strand
AAAACACTACTGAAAATATTACAGTTCTTTAATTTCAATGAAAGAACTCAAAAATGAGCATTGAAAGATAAAGAGAATGTAGCTTTAGAAAAGTAAACCATAACAAAACAGTATTTAAATTCTCCGACTCCTTCAATTTATCAATAGAAATCAGAAAAATGAGATTTTATATATCAAGCCAACGTAACTAAGACAAGTTAAACCACTACAAAACACTACCGAAATAATCCAACTCTTGCATTTCAACGAAAAGAAGTCCAAAATGAACTTTGAAAAATCAAGAGAATGTAATCTGTGACATGAGTAAACCACGACAAAACACTACTGAAATATTCCAACTCTTGCATTTCATGAATGAAATTCAAAATCGAACATTGAAAAATTCAGAAAATGTAACTGTGACAAGGTAAACCACAACAAAACACTACTGAAATATTCCAACTCGTGCATTTCAACCAAAGATATCCAAAATGAACTTTGAAAAATCAAGAGAATATAACAGTGACAAGGTAAAGCACAACAAGACACTACTGAAATATTCCAACTCTTGCATTTCAACGAAAAGAAATTCAAAATGAACTTTGAAAAATCAAGAGAATTTATAAATCCAAAATGAACTTTGAAAAATCAAGAGAATGTAACTGTGACAAGGTAAACCACGGCAAAAGACTACTTAAATATTCTAAATCTTCCATTTCTAGGAAAGAAATACAAAATGAACTTTGAAAAATCAAAAAAATCTATGTGTGACAAGTTAAAACATAGCAAAACACTACTGAAACATTCCAACTCTTGCATTTCAACGAATGAAATCCAAACTGAACTTTGAAAAATAAAGAGAATGCAAAAGTGACAAGGAAAAGGACAACAAGACACTACTGTAATTTTCAAACTCTTGCAGTTGAACGAAAGAAATCCAATATGAACTTTGAAAAATCAAGAGATTGTATCTGTGACATGGTAAACCACGACAAAACACTACTGAAATATTCCAACTCTTGCATTTCAACGAAAAGAAATCCAAAATGAACTTTGAAAAATCAAGAGAATGTAACCGTGTCAAGGTAAACCATGACAAAACACTACTGAAATATTCCAACTCTTGCATTTCAACGAAAGAAATTCAAAATGAACTTTTAAAAATCAAGAGAATTTAGGCGAGGCAATGTCAACCAAGAAATAACACTACTGAATTATTCTAGCCCGTACTTTTCAAGAGAAGAAAACGGAAAAGAACTTTGCAAAAACAGGGGAGGATAACTGTTGTATGGTTATCCCCAACGAAACATTCCTAAAATAATCTAACTCATGCATTTCAAGGAAAGAAATCCAAAATGAACTTTAAAAAATCAAGAGAATGTAATTGTGACATGGTAAACCATGAAAAACACTACTAAATTATTCTAACTCTTGCAATTCAACAAAAGAAATTCAAATTGAACTTTTAAAAATCAAGAGAATGTAACTGTGGCAAGGTAAACCATAACAAAACACTACTGAAATATTCCAACTCTTACATTTCAATGAAAAGAAGTCAAAATGAACTTTGAAAAATCAAGAGAATGTAACCGTGACAAGGTAAACCATAACAAAACACTACTGAAATATTCCAACTCTTGCATTTCAACGAAAGAACAAATCAACGAAAATCAAAATGAACTTTGAAAAATCAAGAGAATGTAACTGTGACGAGGTAGATCATGACAATACACTACTGAAATATTGAAACTCTCGCACTTCAAGGAAGGAAATCCAAGATGAACTTTTAAAAATCAATAGAAGGTAACTGTGCCATGGTGAACAATGACAGAACACTATTGAAGTATACAAACTCCGGAGTTTCAACGAAAGAAATCCAAAAAAAACTTTGAAATATCATGGGAATTTAACTTCGCCAATGTAAACAACAACCCAACACTGCTGGAAAATTTCAACACTTGCGTTTCAACAAAGGAAATCCAAAAATGAAATTTGAAATATTAATAGTATGTAAGTGGGACAAGGTATACAAGGACAAAACTCTACTGAAATATTTCAACTCTTGCAGTTTAACGAATGAAATCCACAATGAACTTTGAAAAATCAAGAGAATGTAACTGTGACAAGGTAAACCACGACAAAACGCTACTGGAATAATCCAACTCTTTCATTTCAACGAAAGAAAACCAAAATAAACTTTGAAAAATCAAGAGAATGTAACTGTGACAAGGTAAACCACGACAAAACACTACTGAAATATTCCAACTCTTGCATTTCAAGGAAAGAAATCCAAAATGAACTTTGAAAATTAAAAAGAATGTAACTGTGACAAGGTAAACCACGACAAAACACTACTGAAATATTCCAACTCTTGCATTTCAAGGAAAGAAAATCCAAAATAAACTTTGAAAAATCAATAGAATGTAACTGACACAATGTAAACCATGATAAAACACTACTGATATATTCCAACTCTTGCATTTCAATGACAGAATTTCTAAATGAACTTTGAAAAATTAAGAGAATGTAACTGTGCCAAGGTAAATCAAGACAAAACACTACTGAAATATTCCAACTCTTGCATTTCACGAAAGAAATCCAAAAATGAACTTTGAAGAATCAAGAGAATTTAACTGTGACAAGGTAAACCACGACAAAACACTACTGAAATAATCCAACTCTTGCATTTCAATGAAAAGAAATGCAAAATGAACTTTGAAAAATCAAGAGAATGTAACTGTGACATGGTAAACCACGACAAAACACTACTGAAATATTCCAACTCTTGCATTTCAATGAATGAAATTCAAAATCGACATTGAAAAATTAAGAGAATGTAAGTATGACAATGTAAACCACAACAAAACACTACTGAAATATTCTAACTCTTGTATTTTAACGAAAGAAATCTAAAATGAACCTGTAAACAACGAGAAAGTTTAACTGTGACAATGTTAAGCACGAAAAAACACTACTAAAATATTAAAACTTATGCATCTCAACGAAAGAAATTCAAAATGAACTTTGAAAAATCAAGAGAATGTATAAATCCAAAATGAACTTTGAAAAATCAAGAGAATGTAACTGTGACAAGGTAAACCACGACAAAACACTACTGAAATATTCCAACTCTTGCATTTCAAGGAAATAAATCCAAAATTAACTTTGAAAAATCAAGAGAATGTAACTTTGACATGGTGAATCATGACTAAACAGTACTGAAATATTCCAGCTCTTGCATTTCAACGAAAGAAATCCATAATGAACTTTGAGTAATCAAGAGAATGTAACTGTGACATGGTAAACCACGACAAAACACTACTGAAATATTCCAACTCTTGCATTTCAATAAAAAAAATTCAAAATGAACTTTGAAATATAAAGAGAATGAAACTATGTTAAGGTAAACCATGACAAAACACTACTGAAATATTCCAACTCTTGCATTTCAACAAAAGAAATTAAAAACTGAACTTGAAAAAATCAATAGAATGTAACTGTGACAAGGTAAACCATAACAAAACACTACTGAAATATTCCAACTCTTGCATTTCAACGATATAAATACAAAAATGAACTTTTAAAAATAAAGAGAATATAACTGTGACAGGGTAAACCATGAAAAAACACTACTAAAATATTCTAACTCTTTCATTTATAGGAAAGAAATCCAAATTAAACTTTGAAAAATCAAGAGAATGTAACTGTGACATGTTAAACTATGACAAAACACTACTGAAATATTTCACATAATGAATTTCAAGGACAGAAATCCAAAATGAGCTTTTAAAGATCAAGAGTGTGAAAAGGTAAACCACGATAAAACACTACTGAAATATTCCAACTGTTGTATTTTACGAACGAAATTCAAAATGAACTTTGAAAACTCAAGAGCATGTAACAGTGATATGGTAAACCATGCCAAAACACCACTGAAATATTCCAACTCTTGCATTTCACGAAAGAAATTCAAAATCAACATTGAAAAATCCAGAGAATGTAACTGTTACAAGGTAAAGCACAAGAAAACACTACTGAAATATTCCAATTCTTGCATTTCAACGAAAGAAATCCAAAATGAACTTTGAAAAATCAATAGAATGTAACTGGGACAAGGTAAACCACGACAAAACACAACTGAAATATTCCAACTCTTGCATTTCAAGGAAAGAAATCCAAAATGAGCTTTGAAAAATCAAGAGAATGTAACTGTGACAAGGTAAACCATGACAAAACACTACTGAAATATTCCAACTCTTGCATTTCAAGGAAAAAAATCCACAATAAACTTTGAAAAATCAAGAGAATGTAACTGACACAAGGTAAACCATGATAAAACACTACTGAAATATTCCAACTCTTGCATTTCATGAAAGAAATTCAAAATGAACTTTGAAAAATCAAGAGAATGTAACTGTGACATGGTAACCCACGACAAAACACTACTGAAATATTCCAACTCTTGCATTTCAAGAAAGAAATCCAAAATGAACTTTGAAAAATCAAGAGAATGTAACTGTGACAAGGTAAAGCACAACAAGACACTACTGAAATAATCCAACTCTTGCATTTCAACGAAAAGAAGTGAAAATGAACTTTGAAAAATTAAGAGATTGTATCTGTGACATGGTAAACCACGACAAAACACTACTGAAATATTCCAACTCTTGCATTTCATGAATGAAATTCAAAATCGACATTGAAAAATTCAGAAAATGTAACTGTGACAAGGTAAAGCACAACAAAACACTACTGAAATATTCCAACTCTTGCATTTCAACGAAAGAAATCCAAAATGAACTTGGAAAAATCAAGAGAATGTAACTGTGACAAGGTAAAGCACAACAAGACACTACTGAAATATTCCAACTTTTGCATTTCAACGAAAAAAATTCAAAATCAACTATGAAAAATCAAGAGAATGTATAAATCCAAAATGAACTTTGAAAAATCAAGATAATGTTATTGTGACAAGGTAAACCACGACAAAACACTACTTAAATATTACAACTATTGCATTTCAATTAAACAACTACAAAATGAACTTTAAACAATCAAGAGACTGTAAGTGTGAGAAGGTAAACCATAACAAAACACTACTGAAATATTCCAACTCTTGCATTTCAGCGAGAGAAATCCAAAATGAAATTTAAAAAATCAAGAGAATGTAAATGTGACAAGATAAAGCACAACAAGACACTACAGAAATATTCCAACTCTTGCATTTCAACGAAAGAAATTCAAAATGAACTTTGAAAAATCAAGTGAATGTATCTGTGACATGGTAAACCACGAAGAAACACTTCTGAAACATTCCAACTCTGGCATTTTACGAAAGAAATCCCCAATGAGCTTTGAAAAATCAAGAGAAATCAACTTTGACAAGGTTAACCAATACAAAGCACTACTGAAACATTCCAACTTTTCCATTTCAGGGAAAGAAATCCAAAAAATGACAGTTGAAAATTCAAGATAATGGAACTGTGACAAGGTAAACCACGATAAAACACTATTAAAATATTCCAACTCTTGCATTTCAAGGAAAGAAATCCACAATGAACTTTGAAAATTCAAAAGAATGTAACTGTGAAAATGTGAACCACGACAAAATACAATTGAATTGTTCAAAGTCTTGAATATCACGACAGAAATTCTAAAGGAAATTTGAAAAATAGGGAGGTTTTGACTGTGCTATGATCAACCACGACGGTATAAATACGAATTATCCTAACTCTAGCTTTTCACGGATTTAATTCAAAATGAACTTTGAAAAATCAAGAGAATGTAACTGTGACAAGGTAAAGCATAACAAGACACTACTGAAATAATCCAACTCTTGCATTTCAACGAAAAGAAGTCAAAATGAACTTTGAAAAATTAAGAGAATGTAACCATGACAAGGTAAACCATAACATAACACTACTGAAATATTCCAACTCTTGCATTTCAACGAAAGAAATCCAAAAAATGAACTTTGAAAAATCAAGAGAATGTAACTGTAACAAGGTAAACCACAACAAAACACAACTGAAATAATCCAACTCTTGCATTTCAACGAAAAAAATTCAAAATGATCTTTGAAAAATTAAGAGAATGTAACTCTGACATGGTAAACCACGACAAAACACTACTGAAGTATTCCAACTCTTGCATTTCACGAAAGAAATTCAAAATGCATATTTAAAAATCAAGAGAAAGCAATTATGACAAGGTAAAACATAAAAAAAACACTACTGAAATATTCCAAGTATTTCATTTCAACAAAAGAAATCCAAAAATGAACTGGAAAATTAATATAATGTAAATGTGACATGGTAAACCATGACAAAACACTAGTGAAATATTACAACTCTTTCATTTCAAGGAAAGAAATCCACAATGAACTTTGAAAAATCAAGAGAATGTAACTGTGACACGGAAAACCACGACAAAACACTACTGAAATATTCCAACTCTTGCATTTCAAGGAAAGAAATCCAAAATGAACTTTGAAAAATCATTAGAATGTAACTGGGACAAGGTAAACCACGATAAAACACAACTGAAATATTCCAACTGTTGCATTTCAGGAAAGAAATTCAAAATTAACTTTGGAAAATCAAGAGAATGTAACTTTGATAAGGTAAAGCACAACAAAACACTACTGAAATATTCCAACTCTTACATTTCAACGAAACAAATGCAAAATGAACTTTGAAAAATTAAGAGAATGTAAATTTGACAAGGTAAACCATGATAAAACACTACTGAAATAATCCAACTCTTGCATTTCAATGAAAGAAATTCAAAATGAACTTTGAAAAATCAAGAGAATGTAAAAATCCAAAATGAACTCTGAAAAAAAAGTTAAAAAAAAAGTAAAAAAAAAAATTAAATTAATTAATGTAATTATGTAAATTAATTAATAACAAATTAATTTATGTAAATTAATTAAACAAAATAAATTACAGAAAGAATTTCAAAATTTCATACAAAGGAAACGAATCACTACCATGAAAACATCACGCACTTTGAACAGATATCAGCACGAATTTTTCACGGTAGTTGAATCGGTCATTACACTGTCTGCTTGTATTGGCGGGAGACACTCTGCTACCTTTAATTGTAGCTACTATGGGGAGACACTCTGCTACCTTTAATTGTACACAGTAATTTGCTACCGCCCTCGTACCTATCTTTATAGCTATACTACTTCCGTGATCTTTCTTCTGGCAAAAAATACAAAATTCCACATTTTTGCAGATATGAGCTTTATACCTTTACAGTAGGGTTCTCTGATAAGCTGAATCTGATGGTGTGCTTTTCATTAAGTTTCTATACCATTTAGGGGGTCTTTCCCCTTTTTTTCGATAATCAGCCAAATTTTCTCAGGCGCGTAACTTTTGATGGGTAGGACTAAACTTGATTTGAAATCAGCATTAAAATTTTATTCTTTTGATGTATCTATTGGTATCGAAATCCCGTTTTTTAGAGTTTCGGTTACTATTCAGCCGGGTCGCTCCCTACCACAGTTCGTTAACACGAACTACTTGATAAACTTAAGCAAAAAAAAATCCAGAAAAGAAGTTGTTCAAGGAAAAGTAAAGTGTTACTTTACATATAGGTTACATTTGTACAAATAGCCAAATTAGACCAACGATGAGCAGAAATAAAGTCAAATAATTCTCCAGGCGCAAAATGGCCACAAATGACCATCAATAAGTAAATGAAACTCACAACTAGCAAAAATTACAATAAATTATCGAATCAAATTCAAAACGAGCAGAAACTAAGATGAGTAGGACTGACGCCCCCATACCTTCTAAAGACCAGAACATAATTTGCACTATGCAAAAAAATCTTTATTTCGAGCAGAATGCTTCTACTTCTATAAATACCTTAAAATATGAATAATTTCTATACTGATATTCATTCCTGAAAGGCTTACTACTTTTGAAACTAAAGTTAAAAAAGCGAAAACGTTTAAAATGTATTTTGTTTTCAGTAAAGGTTAATTTATAATCAGATCTTTAGCATGGGATCTTATAATCAGCATGGGAGGCATCAGCCCTAATCCTCTTATGTCTGAGACTAATAATAGCGTGTTTTAATTCAGCTCAGTATCCTCTTCAACATGCCCTAAAAGTTTCAAATTAATAATCTAAGCCGCTCGTAAGATATTGCTAACATGCACTTTTGAAAGCTTGCATGCATAGAGTTTGTTTGAATTTAATTCTAAACTCCCCCAAAATTTATCCTGAAATATTCCCTAAATATTCTCACCTTCATAACATTAGCTTCACTTGCTGCAGTGATCGTAGTAGTAGCGGTACTAGAGCTAGTGATAGAATGCACATAATGTTTTTTGGTTAGTTCCAAATCTGCCTCGACAAACCCTGAAAGTTTCAAATTAATAACCTAAGCCGTTCAAGGGATATTGCTGGTACATTCTATTGACCATTAAACATGCTCATAGTGTGTTTTGATTTTGTTAAACATCCCCCTAAAGATTCCCTGAAGGTTTTACTATTAGAATCTTAGCTTCAGTAGTAGCAATAGTTGTAGTAATAATAGTAATATTAGTAGCAGCATGCGCATATTGCCTTTTTTTATTCCACATCACCCTCAAAACACGCTGAAAGTTTCAACTTATTAGCGTAAACAGTTTTTGGGGTATTGCTGATACTTTCAATTAAAAACTTGCCTGAACAGTATGTTTCAATTTAGTTTAACACTGTCTCATTCCCTGAAAGTTGTACCTTAATATTCTTAGCTTTAGTAGCAGTATTAGCAGTGGCAGTAGTAATAGTAGTAGCAGTAGTAACAGTAGCAGTAGTAACAGTAGTAGTAGCAAAAGCAGTAGTACTAGTAGCACGCACATATTGCCTTTTGGTTAGTTCAACATCCCCTACAACATAACCTGCAAGTTTCAAAATCATACTCCAAGCCGTTTCTACGATATTGCTGATCAATCTTTTCATTACCCAACGTCACCTTTTCATCTTTACTTATTCCTAGCCTTATTGACTTAGTCTTCTCAACATTAATTTGAATTCCATTCTAGCACCCTGAACTCGCAAAACTTCTAAAAGTTCATTCATTTTGCTCACATTTCATCTAGGATGCTTAAATCACCAGCATAATCTAAATCAAGGAAAGTTTTTCCTCCTCAATTGATTCCGTGGTCTTCCATTGCCTTTCCTGTGCTCTTTAAGACAAAGTCCGTCAAAGTAATCCATATAAAGGGGATAGAACACGACCCTGTCTATCTCATAATTTAATACAAAATCAACTGCTAACCTCATTTCCTACCTTAACCTCAGCAGTGTTATTCTCGTATACAGCACCAATCACTTTAATATATTATTCTGGTATACCATACAAGGATAAGACCTTTGCTAAAGCTCTTCCATCAACAGAATCGAATGCTTGCTGATAATCTAACTGAGGACCAAAGGTGTTTGACAACTAAGGCACTTCTCAATTATTAGCCTAAGAGTGAAAATTTGGTCGACACATCCTCTACTTTTTCTGTAACCGCACTGTTCTTCTTTTAAAACTTTGTCTACAGCCTCTCTCAGTATAAAAAGTATCATTTTACTAAGTAATATGTTACCTACAAAGACAAGACTAATGCGTCGATAATTACTACACTCACTCTTATCACCTTTCTCATGCAGTGGTTTTAATTAAGGTTTTCCTAAAATCATTAGGTACTTCCCTTTTTTCAAAAATCATGTTCATTATTTTCAGTAACTTATTTCTAACCTCAGAGCCACCATATTTGAGAAACTCATTTACCACACTATCAGCACTTGGAGCCTCATTATTTTTTAATTGTTTAGAACTGTCGCTAATTCTTTCTCACAAAACAAATCTTCCTTCGCATCCAAGGTATCACGAAATTTTCCATTTCCCACTATATTTTTCTCTGCAATTGTATCTCGGTTTGGCCCATTCTCAAAATGTTCCACCCATCTCCCTTTAACTCTTTTCTTATCACTAATTGTGGTCCCGTTCCTATCTTTAACTGGGACAAGCCCAGATTGACTACTCCCTCTCAATTTATTAACAGGCCAGTAGAATATTTTACTATTACGCCGGCTAGATGCATCTTCCCAAACCTCAGCAATTTTATCCATGGCCTCCCCTTCACACCTCCTTAGTTCATATTTTAATGTTTTCTCAACTTTCTTTACATTCATTTTGTTTTCATATGATCTATCACTCAGATAATTCTTGCACAAGCCCCCTTTCCTTTCTATTAAACATAAAGCTTTTTCACTAATATTAGTAGTAAGCGCCCAATTACCACTGCCAGTGATTGCGTAATATGCCTTACCAAGGGCCAGTGACCTATTACTATAAACCCTACATGGCTTGGCAGACAGGTTTTCTATTATGACACCCATTTTTTGTGTGTCAATCGCTTAGAGAAAGCTGGTGCTCACTCCATATGATAACTTGACAAGTCAGTTTTTTAAAAAACTTGGCAAGCTATAATGAACTCAATTAAAAAACCCTAAATAATGTCCATACACTGCATTCCAATTTTCATTATGTTTTAAGACATTGTTTATAGTACACTATATATTATTAATTTTGAAAACAATGGAATCGTCAATTTTCAATGTGAGTACACTTTTCATTCTTTTATTTCCCAAAAAAAAATTAAAGAAAAACTTTTACTAGTAAATTCAAATTTCAGAGGGACTTAGCCCCCCCTCCCATCCGAAAAGACACGATTACAAGAATATGACGACCATAGTTAATAAAAATATAACAGCATGCTTTTTTCTATTGTTTATATAAAATCTATTATCAACGACTATGTTTACAAGTTTGAATTTTTTTGAAAAACAGATTCTTATCATTCGGAAAAACATTTTTAACAAGCAGATAGTATTTTTTTGGTTTGAATGAAAAGCTTGCGTGTTACAAAGAGTGTGAGAGTTTTGGGAGTGAAATTTCACAGGCTCTTGCTATAAACGGGGTTTGTTTAATTCCGATGTCGGGACGGATGACTTTAGGAAAAAATTAGCGTGGGAGGGGGCCTAATTGCCCTCCATTTTTTTTTTTTGGTCACTTAAAAAGGACACTAGAACTTTTAATTTCCTTTCGAATGAGCCCCCCCGGGATATTTTAGGACCACTGGGTTGATACGATCACCCCAGGGAAAAAAAAAGTAGGCCTAAACATGCATCCGTGATCTTTCTTCTGGCAAAAAATACAAAATTCCACAGTTTTGCAGATAGGAGCTTTTAATTTCTATAGTAGGGTTCTCTGATTTTCATTAAAGTTCTATGAGTTTTAGAGGGTGTTTCCCCCTTTTTCGAAAACAAGGCGAATTTTTCTCAGGCACGTAACTTTTGACCAGAATAGCTAAACTTGATGAAACTAATATATTTGAAATCATCTTCATAAGGATTCACCCTTTACGCTAAAGTTTTTTATTGTTTAAAAAAATAAAGTTGTGAGACATGGTCAAACTTTAGCGTAAAGAGCGAGGCGTTGAGGAGGGGACGGCCCCTTTCATATACGGAATAATTTCTGTTCGTTTTAAGTTTTAATGTCGCTCCTTACTTTCAGTTTAAAAAACTTGTTTTTATTTAATTTCTGATCGTTTTTTAGTTAATGCAGCTTTTATTTGCATAAAAACTTTACTTTTCTTTTTATAAATGAATGTCTTTACAAATTAACTGACGTAACTAATTTATATACTCGTGTATTTTTCTACTGGCAAAAAATACAAAGTTGTATATTTTTGCAGATATGAGCTTGAAACCTATGTAATAGGGTTTTCTGATACGATGAATCTGACGGTGTGATTTTCATTAAAATTCATTCACTTATAGGGGATGTTTCCCCCCTCTTGAAAAAATCGGATAAATTTTCTCAGGCTCGTAGCCTTTGATGTGTAATACTAAACTTAATATTTAGAATCAGTATTATAAACACATTCTTTTGATACATTTATTGCCATCAAAATTCCGTTTTTAAAAGTTTGGATTACTATTGAGCCATATCGCTTGTTTTTTTATTTTTTTTTTGTTATTACGTATATGTTATTACGTATATGAGGGGGAGGCTTCCCCCCTTAGTCAATACCACACTCTTTACGTTAAAAGTTAAAAAAAAAATATTGATTCACAAACCCCTTAATCACAAAGGCTGTTTAGTTAGAATAGATAGCTCTTTTGAAAGCACTAAAAAAAAAAAAATTGTAGCGTAAAGAGCGAGGTATTGACTTGGGGGGGAACCCCCTCACATACGTTATAATTTCTGTTCAATTTTATTTAGCAGTAAGAAGAAGGAAGGTAAAGAAATTAATAATAGGAGCACCTTTAAGCCATTATATGCATCACGCCTTAATGAGCAATAAACTTTTTGCATTTAAACAAGAGTTGGGCAAAATTTTAAATATTAAGCATTTATCCCACAAAATGGAAAATGGGGAGTTTTTTTATTTTAATTAGAAATTATGCCTTTTTTTAAATGTATAGGATAAGTGCAATAACCCCCCTTTTGAAAAGAAACCGAGATGGAGCGAAGCTGCATTAATGCAAGCCGCAAGGCTATCTATTATCAAATATGCTGGTAGAATTACACACGATCTGGACCAGCCAACGACCACCCAACTTATAGTGCCAGGGCCCTCTCACGCCAGTGTTAGCTCTATGCAAGCTGGAAAGAAGTTGAAAAGAGAATGGACTGCTTCTCATAATGCCTCAGTCCAGCCTACTCAAGATCGTGAGCTTGACCCCCTTCATTTTTTGCCAGGGACTTAAGATGTAGAAGTCCAGTCAGAATCTGTAAGTATATGTATATATATAATTTTTTCTTTCCCAATTTTGAAAAAATGGTAGATTTTCTTAAGCGCATAGCTCTTGATGAGTGGAACTTAAATTTGTTTCTAGACTATTCTATAATAATAATCCTATTTCATTTTCTTTCATTAACCAAATTAGCAGTATATAATGAAATGCTTATAACAATGAAATAGCTTATCATACATTTCTAAAAAACCTTACCTTGTAACTTCTCTTCTAACCAAGACGTTTTCTAATGCAATAATCCAATAGTCCCTTAGTCAAACTGACTATATGAAAACAGACAATTCGCTATTTCACAGTTGACAACCATTCTTAAACTGGTATATGTTTTGTAATAAGACATTCCGCTTATCCGCCTATCCAAATCAACACTCAATACACCTTAATCTAAATACGCTCGAGAGATGTTATTTGAATTTGGAGTGATGTTAATGTAGCAGGATGTGCCTCTACAATCTGATATATTAACACAGAAAGAAGGTTTTTTAATAGTCTCCAATTATGTACTCAAAGCGATTTCAAGAAACATCATTTGGGCGAACTCATTTCAAGCAATTATTTCATTGAAATAGTTAGGGACATTTTAAAAGATGTTTTCGGGAAAGAATTTGAGGCTGTTCTATTTGAACAGTGTTGTGAATTCCGATATCACAACTCGGAAGGGCATCAATCCTCCTACCTCGAAGGAAGCTCCCGATTCCCAAGGGTCATCCCAGGGGAGCTCTAAAAAGGAACATCCGGCATTTAATTGCAATTTAATTGTTGATATTGATGGAGAAAAAAAGTTCTTCTCTCTTACAACCATCTATATAGTCCATGGCAACTATGCTTACAAGTTCAAACAAATCAGTTGCCAAATGATATAGAACCTATCGGTTAAATGAGTGAGTAACTTCAGCAGCCGATACATGCGACTCATTCCAATTACATAATGCCGAGATGTAGGTGCTTATCAATCTCTCTACATCGGTTGCAGGATGCTTAACTTTCATTCAGAGTTTTATTGAAGAAGATCAAGCGATAGAATTGGACCAATATTTTGCGTTTTTATTCTGAAAATTTTTGGAATAAACCCATTAGTTATATATATCATTCTCTTGTTCTAACTTACCCTTCTAAGAATTAGACTTAATTTTCCTGACTAAAACAATATATATTTTAACATGTTCAGTTGTCATAATGAAAGACATGTAGCAATGTAACTTTTTTTCTTCTTCTTCTTTTAATTGTTCAGGTGGTGGGACAATGACTATGAGAAATTGACATAGTTTATTAACTTTATAAAAATAATACTTATTTCACATAGAAAATTAAACTTTTTTTTCTATATATTAATGATATAGCACCACCACCGACACCATTGAGCGATGAAGCAAGTGTATTAACAGGACTAATTCTTCCACCACCAACGGAGTTCAGTGAAGAATCTACACTAGCTATAGAGAATATGGAGTGGCATAGGGGGTTCCTCAATGATGAGTTTGGGGAAATGGTTAGCCTGGACGACTTAAGCTGTGAAATTGACATGCTTGAGGACTTAGAGTGGGCAGATAGTGTTATGAGTGAACATTTAGGTGATTTTACTAGTGCATCTGAACCGGGTCCTCATAACGAAATTCCATCAAAGGACAAAGCAGACTGTCTCGATCAATTATCCCCAAACACCTTGGAAGATGTAATAGGGGACTACCTCACCCCACATCCACCCAATGTGATTGAACAGATTGGAAGTGGTGGTGTTATTGACGATTCCCTGTTACCCTCCGCCATTCCACCTGATGATATAGATTGTAGTAGTACAATAGCAACATTATCCCCTCTTCTGGATTTTCTTCTGTACAACTCTGTATCGTACCACACTTTGCTCAACAGTAAAAAATTTGAGGACCCCTTAACCTCTCTCGCGCTAGGGGATATAATAAACGATCCTCTTGCCATTACAAATTCATATTCTGATAAGAGTCAAGCCATTCTTGGACAAAAAATGAGGAGGTGGGGAGTGGGGGTCAGTTTAAAAGCATCAATAGCACTAAAAATATTTTTTTTAAATGAAAGTACGGGTGAGATGTATTCGAAATACTTGCACAAAGATATGTTGGAAATACAACCGCATTTATCAAATTATGGGGAGTTTTTTATAATTTGGGCCAATATTATTAAAATTAAGTGGTAAAATTATACCGAGGGGGGTAGTGGATCTGTGGTTTTATTGATTGAAAGTTTAAATGTCCAATATTTGGGGATATAATAACAGATCCCCTGGCCATTACACATTCATATACTGATAAGATTCGAGCCATTCTTGAACAACAAATGGGGTGTGGAGTGGGGCCAGGCTTAAAAGCATCAATAGCACTTAAAAATATTTTTT
>NC_142799.1:74017873-74055105 GCF_049724085.1 Artemia sp. Qi Xiang Cuo | reverse complement strand
TGGTTTACCTTGTCACAGTTACATTTTCTTGATTTTTCAAAGTTAATTTTGAATTTCTTCGTTAAAATGCAAGAGTTGGAATATTTCAGTTGTGTTTCATAGTTTTTGACCTTGATAGATTTAAATTCTCTTTATTTTTCAATATTCAATACTGGTTTCTTTTGATGAATGACTTTTCGTAGGGCTTCACCTTGACAGACTTAAAGATCCTTTTGTCTGTTAGGTTAGGTTAGGCACGATCAAGTTCTTTGCAGGTTAAGTTAGGTTAGATAAGGCTCACCTAGCTACGCCCGCGTACGTCGGCTAACCTAACCTAACCTAACTTAACCTTAATCTAACTTGATCTAGCCTAATATAATCTAACAAAAATAAGGAAATTTAAATGTTTCAAGGTAAAGCACGACAAAAAATATTTCAACTAAAGAAATCCATAATAAACTTTGAAAAATCAAGAGAATGTAACTCTGAAAAAGTAAACAACAACGAAACACTACTGAAATATTTCAACTCTTGCTTTTCAACGAAATAAATTCAAAATGAACTTTGAAAAATAAAGAAAATGTAACTGTGACAATTTAAACCACACCCAAACACAACTGAAATATTCTAGCTCTTGCATGTCAATGATAGAAATTCATATGAAATTTGAAAAAAAAATAAAATGTAACGGTCACTATTTCAACCAGAAGAAAACACTAATGAAAGAGTAAAACTCTTGAATTTAAGCAAAAGAAATTCGAAATAAATATTGAAAAACATAGAAATTGTAACTGTGACTATGTAAACCACTCCCAAACACTACTAAAATATACCAAATCTATCTTTTCAACAAAAGAAATTAAAAATGAACTTTGAAAAATCAAAAAAATGTAACTGTGACAAGGTAAACCACAACCAAACACTACTGAAATATTCCAACTCTTGCATTTCAACGAAAGAAATTCAAAATCAACTTTGAAAAATCAAGAACATGTAACTGTGACAATGTAAACCGCAACCAACCACAACTGAAATATTCCAACTCGTTCATTTAAACGAAAGAAATTCGATCTGATTTTTGAAAAATCAAGAAAATGTAACTGTGACAAGTTAAACCAAATCAAAACTTGTGAAATATGTAAACTCTTGCATTTCAATGAAAAAAATTCAAAATTAACTTTGAAAATTCAAGAAAAAGTAACTGTGACAAGGTAAACCACAACCAAACACTACTGAAATATTCCAACTCTTGCATTTCAACAAAAGAAATTCAAAATTAAAATTGAAAAATCAATAAAATGTTACTGTGAAAAGGTAAACCATTAGATTACGATACTGAAAGGGAACTACTCTTTAATTTCAACGAAAGAAATTATAAAGGATCTAAGAAAAATACATAAATTTTAAGAGAAATAAGTTGAACCACAAGCATACACAAAAGACAACGTAATAATAAAACTTTTCCACAAAAGAAATTCAAATGAACTATTAAAAATCAGGGGAATGTAACTGTGACAAGGTAAACCACAACCAAACACTACTGAAATATTCCAACTCTTGAATTTCAATTAAAGAAAGTAAAAATTAACTTCGGAAAATAAGGAGAACGTATCTGTGATAAGGTAAACCACAACGAAAAACACCTGAAATATTCCAACTTGTGCATTACACCAAAATAAATTCAAACAGAAAATTGAAATATTAAGAAAATGTAGGTTTGACAAGGTAAACCAGAACGAAACACTACTGAAATATTCCAACTCTTGCATTTGTAAGAGATAAATTCAAAATGAACTTTGAAAAATTAAGTGAATGTAACTGTGACAAGGTAATCCACAACAAAACACTAATGAAATATTCCAACTCTTGCTTTTAAACGAAAGAAATCCAAAATTAGCTTTGAAAAATCCAGAGAATGTAACTTTGACAAGGTAAACCACGGTAAAACACTACTGAAACATTCCAACTCTTGCATTTCAACGAAAGAAATTCTCAATAAACTTTAAAAAATCAAGAAAATGTATCTGTGACAAGGTAAACCACACCCAAACACTACTGAAATATTCCATCTCTTGCATTTCAAAGAAATAAATTCGAAATGAGCTTTGAAAAATAATGAAAGTGTAACTGTGAAAAGGTAAACCAAAACCAAATACTACTGAAATATTCAAACTCATGCATTTCAACCAAAGAAATCCTAAATGAACTTTAAAAAATCGAGAGAATGTAACTGTGACACGTTAAACCACAACCAAACACAAGTGAAATATTCCAAATTTTGCATTTAAAATAGATAAATTAAAAATGAGATTTGAAAAAATCAAGAAAATGTAACTGTGACAAGGTAAGCCACACCGAAACACAACAGGAATGTTCTAACTCTTGCACTTCAACGATAGAAATTCAAAATAAACATTGAAAAATAAATAAAATGTAAAACTGACAGGGTAAACCACACCGAAACACCACTGAAATAATACAACTCTTGCATTTCAGCGAAAGAAGTTAAAAATAAACTTTGACAAATCAGGAGAAAGTAACACTGACAAGGAAAACCACAGCAGCACACTACTGATATATTCCAACTCGTGCAGTTCAACGAAAGAAATTCAAAATAAACTATGAAAAATAATGGAAATGTAACTGTGACAAGTTAAAAAACAAAAAGACACTACTTAAATATTCAAACACTTGAAGTTAAATTAAATAAATTCAATATGAACTTAGAAAAATAAAGAGAATGTAACTGTTACAAGGTAAACCACAAAGAACCACTACTGAAATATTCCAGCTCTTGCATTGCAACGAAAGAAATTCAAAATGAACTTTTAAAAATTAATACAATGTAACTGTGACAAGGTAAACCACAACCAAACACTACTGAAATATTCCAACTCTTGCATTTCAATGAAAGAAATTCAAAATTAACTTTGAAAAATTAAGGGAATGTAACTGTGACAAGGTGAACTACAACAAAACACTATTGAAATATTCCAACTCTTGCATTTCAACGAAAGAAATTCAAAATGAACTTTGAAAAATCAAGAAAATGTAACTGTGACAAGGTAAACCACAACCAAAAACTACGGAGATATTCCAACTCTTGCATTTCAATGAAATAAATTCAAAATGAACTTTTAAAAATAAAGATAATTTAACTGTGACAATGTAAACACCAACCATACTCTATTGAAATATTCCAACCCGTGCAATTCAATGAAATAAATTCAAATAAACTTTGAGAAATCAAGAAAATGTACATTTGAAAATGGAAAACAAAACCAAATACTACTGAACTGTTCCAACTCTTGCATTTCAAACAAATAAATTCTAAAAGAAGTTTGAAAAAACTTGGAAATGTAACTTTGACACGGTAAACCACAAACAAACACTACTGAAATATTCTAAATCTTGCAACTCAAATAGAGAATTTAAAAATTAACTTTTAAAAATCAATAAACGGTAAGTGTGACACTTTACACCGCAACTAAACACTACTGAAATATTCCAACTCTCGAAATTCAACGAAAAAAATTCCATATGAGCTTTTATAAATAGAGAAAATGCAACAGTGACAAGGTACACCACTACCAAACACTACTAAAATATTACAAATCTTGCATTTCAACTAAATAAATTAAAAATTAAATTTGAAAAATCAATAAAATGAAACTGTGACAAGGTCAACCAAAACGAAACACTAATGAAATATTTAAACTCTTGCATTTCAACGAGAGAAATTGAAAATGAAATTTGAAAAATTACGAAAATGTAATCATGACAAGGTGAACAACAACCAAACACTACTGAAATATTTCAAATCGTGCATATCAACGAAAGAAGTTCAAAATGAATTTTGAAAAATAAAGAAAATTTAACTGTGACAAGATTAACCACACCCAAACACTACTGTAATATTCAAAATCTTGCATTTCAAAAAAAGAAATTCAAAATAAACTTTGAAAAATAACGATAATGTAACTATCTAGAGATAAACCATAAACAACCTCAACTTAAATATGCCAAATCTTGCATTTAAACGAAAGAAATTCAAAATAAACTTCGAAAAATCAAGAAAATGTAACTGTGTCAAGGTAAACCGTAACCAATCACTACTGAAATATTCCAACTCTTGTATTTCCATGAAAGAAATTCAAAATGAACTTTGAAAAATCAGGAAAATGTAACTGTGACATGGTAAACAAAAATGAAACGCTGCTGAAATATTCCAAATCATTCATTATAACGAAAGAAATTCGAAATGAAAATTGAAAAATCATGAAAATGTAACTGTGACACGATAAACCACAACCAAACACTACTGACATATTCTAACTCTTACTTGTCAAAGACTTAAATTCAAAATGAACTTTGAAAAATCATGAAATTGTAACTGTGACACGGTAAACCATAACCAAACACTACTGAAATATTCCAACTATTGCATTTCAACGAAAGAAATTAGAAATAAACTTTGAAAAATCAAGAAAATGTAACTGTGACACGGTAAACCAAAACAAAACACTACTGAAATATTCCAACTCTTGCAATTAAAAGAAAGAAATTAAAAAAGAAATTTGAAAAATCAGGAAAATGTAACTGTGACAGGGTAAACCACAACCAAACACTACTGAAATATTCCAACTCTTGCATTTCAACGAAAGAAATTCGAAATGAACTTTGAAAAATCAAGGAAATGTAACTGTGACAAGGTAAACCACAACCAAACACTACTGAAATATTTCAACTAATGCATTTCAATGAAAAAAATTCAAAATGAACTTTGAAAAATCAAGAAAATGTAACTGTGACAAGGTAAACCACAACCAAATACTACTGAAATATTCCAACTCTTGCATTTCAACGAAAGAAATTAAAAAAGAACTTTGAAAATTCAAGAGAATGTAACTGTGACACTGTAAAAAACATCGAAAAATTACTGAAATATTCAATATATATCATTTAAACGAAAGAAATTAAAAATTAAGAATTTATATTGAATTGACTTATACTGTTACAAGGAAATACGATCAAAATAAAAACATAAAAATTCTAGATCTTGAATTTCAAAGAAATAAATACAAAATTAACTTTGAAAAATCCATAAAATTTAAATTTGATACGGTGAACAACACCGAAGCACTACTGAAATATTCCAACTCTTGCATATCAACGAAAGAAATTCAAAATAAACTTTTAAAATTAACGGTAATGTGACTTTGACAGGGTAAACTATAACAGAACACTGGTGAAATAGTACAACAATTTCATTACAATGAAAGAAATTCAAAATGAACATTGAAATATCAAGAAAATGTAAGTTTGAAAGGATAAAACACAACCAAACACTCCTTAAATATTACAACTCTTGCATTTCAATAAAAGAAGTTCAATATAATCTTTAAAAAATCAAGAAAATGTAACTGTGACAATGTAAACCACAACCAAACACTACTGAAATATTCCAACTCTTGCATTTCAATGAAAGAAATTCTAAATGAACTTTGAAAATTCAATAAAATGTAACTTTGACAAGTTAAATAACAAACAAACACTACTGAAATAGTACAACTCTTGAATATCAACGAAGTAAATTAAAAATTAAATTTGAAAAATCAAGAGAATTTAACTCTTACACGGAAAACCACAACCACTCACTCAAGAACGAGTAAGTAACTTGAAATTAAACGAAGGAAATTCGATATGAGAATTGAATTCTAAAGAAAAGTTTACTGAAACACAAAACAACACAACCGATAACGGGTGAACTAGACTAATTATTACGTTTGAGCGAAAGTACTAAATCATGTACTTAGAATAATCCATAAGATTAAACATTTACACGCTAAACAACTACAAAACACTAGTGAAATATTCCAATTCA
Organism: Artemia sp. Qi Xiang Cuo; assembly: GCF_049724085.1. Classification (NCBI taxonomy): domain Eukaryota; kingdom Metazoa; phylum Arthropoda; class Branchiopoda; order Anostraca; family Artemiidae; genus Artemia; species Artemia sp. Qi Xiang Cuo. The sequence continues at coordinate 74,049,242 of NC_142799.1, read as the reverse complement.
TGCATTTCAAAGAAAAAAATTCAAAATGAACTTTGAAAAATCAAGTAAATGTAACTGTGATACGGTAAACCACTACCAAACACTAGTGAAGTATTCCAAGTCTTACATTTCAACGAAAAAAATTCAAAATTAACTTTGAAAAATCAATAAAATGTAAGTGTGACAAGGTAAGCAACAACCAAACACTACTTAAATATTCCAACTCTTGCATTTCAACGAAAGAAATTCAAAATGAACTTTGAAAAATCAAGAAAATGTAAGTGTGACAATGTAAACCACAAACAAACACTTCTGAAATATTCCAACTCTTGCATTGCAACGAAAGAAATTTAAAATGAACTTTGAAAAATAATGAGAACGTAACTGTTACAAGGTAAACTACAACAAAACACTACTGAAATATTCCAACTCTTGCATTTCAATGAAAGAAATTCAAAATGAACTTTGAAAAAACAAGAAAATTTAATTGTGATAAGGTAAACAACAACTAAACACTACTGAAATATTCCAACTCTTGCCTTTCAATAAAATAAATTCAAAATGAACTTTGAAAAACCAAGAAAATGTAGCAGTGACAATGTAAACCCCAAACAAACACTACTGAAATATTCCAACTCTTGCATTTAAAAGAAAGAAATTCAAAATTATATTTGAAAAATCAAGAAAATGTAACTGTGACATGGTAAACCAAACACTACTAAAATATTCCAACTCTTGCATTTCAATGAAAGAAATTCAAAATGAACTTTGAAAAATCAAGAAAATGTAACAGTGACAAGGTAAACCACAATCAAATACTACTGAAATATTCCAACTCTTGCATTTCAATGAAAGAAATTCAAAATGAACTTTGAAAAATCAAGAAAATGTAACTGTGACAAGGTAAACCAAAACCAAACACTACTGAAACATTCCAACTCTTGCATTTCAACGAAGGAAATTCAAAATGAACTTTGAAAAATCAGACCTTTAGAGGGTGGAGGGGCCGGGGGGAGGGGGTCGTTCTGTGTCTCAATGCACAAAAAAAGTATAAAAAATGGGGTTGGGAAGGGGAGGAGGGGAGGGGAGGAGGAGGTGGGAGTAGGAGGAGGAGGGGAGGAGGGGAGGGGGAGGAGGGGAGGGGAAGGGGAGGGGGTCTGGGTGGGCCTTTGGGGGCGCCGGCTGCTCTTTGGGAGCCCGGGGGACCTTTGTGGCCCGGGGGGTGGGCCTTTGTGGTCCGGGGTGCCCTTTGGGGGTCTGGTGGCCCTTTGAGGACCAGAGGAGGGCCTTTGAGGGTCTGAGGAGGGTGGTTGGGGGGCTGGGGCTCTATGGGAGCTTGGGGGACCTTTGAGTACCGGGGGCTTCCTTCGGGGTTGTGGTGGGGGATCGGAACCCTTTGGGGTTGGGGTAGAGGACCTCACAACACTGTTCAAATGGGGTTGTGGTGGGGGATCGGAACCCTTTGGGGTTGGGGTAGAGGACCTCACAACACTGTTCAAATTGAACTTGTGTATTATAACGGCCACAGAGTTTCACCCTCAAATTCTCTTCTAAAACCTTTCCTAAAATCTTCTTTCAAAATGTCTCTAACTGTTTCGCCGAAATAATCCCATAAAATGGATAAAACGGTTTCGCCCAAATAATCCCTAAACGTAATTTCAGCGTGTTCCTTTTGTTTGGCATCTCTGCGCTAACGCATTTCAAATTTCTAGGAAACCCTTTCCTACGTTAATCTCTTCATCTCTTAAATTTTCCTAGCTAAACTATTAGGGTTTCGTTAGAATATCAATTTATCTCTCCAACTTAAAGCTCCATGAAGCCGTATTTAAAAATAGAATTTCTATCTCTTTAGACTCCCGCATAATTCCAAGATAACAAGTGATATCAATTATAATTCCTGACACTAAAGATCAATGAAGCCCTATTTAAAAATAAAATATTAATTTTTCTCTCTGACCTAAAGAAAATTTATCCCTCAGGCCTAAGATTGAAGAAGCCATAGTTCTTCTTTATTCTCCCCATTGTGAATCAGTAAGTTCGCCAAGTGATGATGTAAATCAAGTTGTCTGCTTAGGTTAGCCGAACAATCTCAGTGCATTCGCATCGAGAATTTCCATTCTCACTGGCAACGAACAGACAAAAATCATCCATATAACAGACATGAAAAACATCAAATAAATCGAACAACACACATAACCAGTCATGAAAACAGACATGAATGTGAGAAAGTTCCTGTTTTTCAAATTCTCACTGCCAAAAACCATAAAACATCCATAATTTGATGTTGACATCCGAGAAAAACATCAAATAAATCGAACAACACACATAACCATCCAAAAAAACAACCATAAATGTGAGAAAATTCCTGTTTTTTCAATTGAGAAAATTCCTGTTTTTTCATTCTCAGTGAGAAAACCATAAACAGACATGAATTGCTGTTGACATCCATAAATGTGACAAAGTTCCTGTTTTTCAAATTCTCACTGACAAAAACAATTAAACATCCATGAAAAACATCAAATAAATCGACCAACACACATAACCATCCAAGAAAACATACATAAATGTGACAAAATTCCTGTTTTTTCATTCTCATTGACAAAAACCATAAACCACGTGGTTCTCGTGCTCATATGTGGTGTTAAAAAAAGTTGTAGGTGGCAGCAGGGGTGAGGGGTGGGGCTGGTACCCCCATCTCTACTGAGATTGGAGATTAAAACCCCTCTCCGAGACCTCCTTCAATTTTTATGTGAAGATCTTTAGTTGGAAGCCCGAGATATTTGAGCATAGGAACTCACTTTTCGAGGCTTCAATCACACTCCCATTTATCAAGTCTTAAGTGGACGAATTTAGTTTAATGAAGCTTTAAAATAAATATTTATGTTAAAATTCAGTTTTATGGACTATACAAATCTTTAGAAACAAATGTACCACTGCACGACATTACTTCCTCTGAATCTGGAAAGAATATGGCTTTTCGATATTTTTTGGATCGATTGGCTAATTTAGAATTTTCCGTGGATAGGTTTTATTTTCTTTTTTTGGCAGGATTGTTATTTTATTCCACAAAATTGCAGAAAGTCGTAATCTGTTTTACTACTTAAAAAAAAACGCTAGAAAAAGGGTACTAAAAAAAAAAAAAAAAAAAAAAAAAAAAAAAAAAAAAAAAAAAAGGACACATCCGTGATAAAAGTACTCTTAGAAAAACGCAATATTTCGCATTTTTATAATAAGGTGCTTGAAACCTCTGCATTAGAGTTTTCTAATATGTTGAATTTACTGTTGTCGTTTTTATAAACATCTTCCATCGTTCGGTGATGTTCTGATCCTTTTCGAAAATGAGACAAACTTTCTTGTGCTCATAAATTTTGGCGGTTAGCCTTAAATTCTGCATATTTAGAATCCCCATATGAAACTGTTTATGGTGATGTATTTGATGTTATTGCAGTCTTTTCCCTCCAGCTATTTATATGGAACACAGACTTGCTTAAAATGTACATTAAAATCTAATGCTATCATAGGCAGCAAAATAGCGCCATGGGTGCCCATAAGGGAGGCAGGGGGGGTGCCCCCCGGGCAAAATGATGCTGCCTTATTTTTATATTTTTGTTCTGAGTTTTCTATTATATAGCATTAAAAGTGGCAATTAGACGAGTTTTGCCCCCCCCCCCTGGAACTCGGCTTATGGGCGCCTATGAATAGCGCTGCCTAAGTAAAGAGCAATGTGGGCACAATGTGTTATTTATTTATTTTTTGTTTGTTTTTTAAAAATTTTTTTTTTTGTTTAGACCAGGGTACTTCGTATCGAAGAAGTTGTCGTAGAAACTTCAAAAAGGACTCATTCGATTGGAAATTGAAAGGGCTAGTGCCCTTTTTAATAGTCGAAAAATGATTGATGGGCAACTAGACCCCTTTCGGAGCCCACCATTTCCCCAAACACAATCAATCAAAATTTTTAGATAGCCATTTTGTTCAAAATAGTTGAAAGATCTGGAAATTATGTCTTTGAGGATGACTAGCCCCCAGAATCCTCAGAGTAAGGGTTGTAAGTTATGGCCTGGGGGCATTTAAGGTTTATATAGAAAGGGTGATCACATAAAATTTTGAGGTGGCTCAATGGATTGCTAATCAAAAGTTTGTTTTGCCCTTTCTGAGATTCAGAGTGATCGGGGGGTGGAACCCCCCCCCTCCACAAACACACACCTCGTATTTTCCCAAGATGAATTTGATGTAAATTTTGAGATGACTATTTGTTGTCGTAGAAACTTTAAAAAGAGCTCATTCGATTATAAATTGAAAGGGCTAGTGCCCTTTTTAGTCAAAAGTGATCGGAGGGAAACTAACCCCCTTCTCACGCCCACAATTTCCCCAAACACATCCAATCAAAATTTTCAGATAGCCATTTTTTTCAACGTAATTCAAAGGTCCGGAAATTATTTATTTGAGGATGAAAACCCCTACAGCCCTCAGGGCGAGGGTTATCAGTTATACCCTGAGGGCATATAATGTATATATAGACATATAGAAAGGGTGATCGTAAAAACTCCGTAATGGGCTCATTCGATTGAAAATCAGATGTTCTAGTGCCCTTTACAAGATTCAGAATGATCAGAGGGGGAATACCCCTCGCCACACACCTTGCATTCTTCGAAAATACATCTGATAGCCATTTGTTGACCCAGAAACTTCGAAAAGAGCTCTTTCGATTGGAAATTGAAAGGGCTAGTGCTCTTCTTAATAGTCGAAAGTGATTAGAGGATAACTAACTCCCTTCCCAAGCCCATCATTTCCTCAAACACATCCAATCAAAATTTTGAGACAGAAAACAAATACGTTCAAATGTTTTCACCTTTCTTACTTTCATAAATGAAAAATTATCAAAACCTTAACGAAGAAATTTCATTAAATGTTAATTTAACTGACAATCCACGGTCATTTGTTTTTTGTTCGTTTTTTTTTTCAGTAAAGCGCAAATTGTGTTCTGGTCTTGAGAAGGCATATGGGTTATCAGCCCTATTCATGTTAATTTTTGCTCGTTTTGAGTTTGACTCGGCTATTTTTTGTAATTTCTGTTCGTTTTGAGTTTCATTTATATATTGATTGTGATTTATGGTAGTTTTACGCTTGGAAGATTATTTGACTTTATTTGTGATCACTCTTGGCTTAATAGAGCTCTTTACTTTTCTTTGAAAAACTTGTCTTGTGGAAAAAGTTTTTAAATTAATCACACTATTCAGTGGCTGCGAAGACTCCTCAGCGCAAGACCACATGAAAAACGTGGAGCATTATAGACTTTATAATATTTCAATCTAATTTCTTCGATAATATGTTCATACTTATGCTCCTAATCTGTTTGTTACCACAGAACAGTAACTCTTTTGTATAAAATGATACAGCATTTACTTTTGTACGGACGGTTTTCTTACATGTAGCTATATATACATATATATATATATATATATATATATATATATATATATATATATATATATATATATATATATATATATATATATATATATATATATATATATATATATATATAGCTACAGTAATCCCATCAAATACATGTTCTACCAGCACTCCGCACTTTTTCAGTAGATTCTTTTCAAAAATAATAATGTTGAGAGTCGGCAAAATCTATAATGCTTCGTAAGGAGGAAAACTCCAATATTTACAGTTTTCTGATGGCTTAAGATTTCTGAGAAAAGTCATATCATTAGAGTCAGCCCTAGTAAATCCTCTTAGCAAAAAGAAACAGAGATTACCTGATCTTCAAGTCCATCTTTGAGGTCCTCCCCTTGCCCTTGACCAATTCCTGGAAAATAAATAAAGATTAGTAACCTATAAATTAGAGAAAAGGGAATAGCATCACCATAACTGTAATCTTATCGGTGATACAAAATAAAGGTTGTTAAATAGTATTGATGGTGACGTACAGAACAGTTGCAAAGAGACTTACATTTAGATATACAGGATGTGAGTTACTATAAACTAAATAAAATAATATGACGTCACAGTAACTGTGATATTACTGGTGATGCAAATTAAAGGCTGTTAGATAATATTTGTGTTGACTACAGTACAGTGACAAAGAGACTCACATTTAGATATACAGGATGTGAGTTACTGTAAACTAAAGAAAAGAAAATGGTATCACCGTAATTCTAATCTTATCGGTGATACAAAATAAAGGCTGTTTGATTATTTAGATGGCAACCACTGTACAGTGGCAAAAAGACTCGCATTTAGACATAAAGTATGTGACTTACTGTAAACTAAAGAAAATGCACAAATATAGGGAGTTGTCAAGAACATGTTTACTTGTTGCAGATGTTGTAGTTTTATAGGTATATGTTGTATAGATGGGTAAGTAATAATTTTTGTTTTATTCCGCTCTTTATTTTCATCAGATTTTTTTTTTACTCTTAATTTTTTCATGTTTTCCTTTTTTTTTAAACATATAATAGACCTGACAAAAAGTCAGACAACAAAAGATATAACACTTAACATTATTGCAACAAGAGTTTACTAATTTTGTGTGTTTATATAAAAAGCCATTTTTACCATGACTTCACATTTGCAGTCCCTTGAAGAGTTATTATCAATATCGCCCACATTATTATATTGGGAGGAGAGACCAAGCTCATTGAAAGGAAAATGCGGGAAATTTGAACAAGAATTATTGGAAACTACTGAGAAGATGTGGAAATTCGAAATTTTATTCTTAGGAGACACAGCAAACCATCAACCTAGCCGAGTGCTTAGCGCTCCAGACTTGAAATCCTGGGGTCAGGGGTTCGAGTCATGGTATTTCTGGTTATTTGATTTGGAATGCGGCCAAATGTGTGACTCTGTAAGTTAAGGAAGAATAGACTCAGCCCTAAATGGGTACCTGAAGAAATCTGGGTGGAAAACACGGGAAGCGTCGGATGATTTGCCCCAACCACAAATACACTCCCGGCTGAAGACATTTCTAGAGATCGTTACCTGCGCAACGCAGACCATTTGTCAGCATGCGAAAAAGCTTTTTCTTTAAGTTGCGTTTAGGCCACGTAGTTTCTTAACAAACGGATTACTAAAATATTATTTTAGCAGCAAAACAGTACAACTCCTAGGGGTTAATGTTATTGTCACAAAAGTATGCTGTTTTTTCGGTTTTTATTATTTTTTTTACCTTATCAAGAGTTGGTTCATAGTTCCAAATAATAGTAATCAAAATATAAAAATTTTTTTAGCAAAAACTGTCAGCTAACAAATTTTGTCAGAAAGGCAAGAAAAACGGTTTATTGGAACAACTGTAAACAAAACATGGTTTTTGTTGAGCAGGGCTAAAATCTTGCAGGGGTGGAATATATATCGATTTTAAATCTTTTTAATGATTTAGTGTCTCAGAATTTTCAATCACTGGTATTTTGAACAAATTTAGCCAAAAATGCTGCTTTGTGGTAAAAAATGGTACGCTGCTGTGGAGCAACGCTTTCTCTAAAATAGTTGTAGAACTTTTGATTTCCGTTTAAGTGAGCCGTATCTTAATAGTCTTTTACCTTTCTTTTCGCACGGTAAATAGCGACGAAGACCACACTGCCTTTCCATCATAAACAAATAAGTAGAACAACAGGGAAATTTTTATACAAGACAGTGGAACGCAACTTTAAATGAATATTTCGACCCTATATCCAAAGGCCATCCTCAGCAAAACAGACGAAGAGAATAAAAACAATATAAAAGAAACTTACATTAAAATTAAATCATTAAAACTGAAAAGTTTTTTTTTTAAATATTTTAAAACAGCCCTAATATCATTACTTCAAGGAAGTTGAAGTTCCTGAACTTCCTTGAAGCAATAATATTAGGGCTGTTTTAAAACATTTTTTAAAAAAAAAACTTTTCAGTTTTAATGATTGAATTTTCATGTAAGTTTCTTTTATATTGTTTTTATTCTCTTCGTCTGTTTTGTTGAGGACGGCCCTTGGATATAGGGTCGAAATATTCATTTAAAGTTGCGTTCCACTGTCTTGCATAAAAAAAAAAAAAAATTCCCTGTTGTTCTACTCATTTGTTTATGATTTTCGCACGGTCACCAGCGGGAGAAAAAGAAGAAAAAGGGTGGAAACAACAGATGTACTACCTGTCTTAAAATGTGATATGCCTCGGTTCTCAAGACCTGTCATTTTGGATTTCCGGCCAGGATAAACCGATTGACCATCAGAGAATACACACTACCTATTTTTCTCGCTTTATTTTGGTCAAAATTTTTGCGGTACAAATTTGTACTCTGAACAGTGATTTTGTGTTATTTTATGTCTAGATTTTTGAATCAAGGTTCAAGCGATCCCGCTCCCAATATTCTACGACGATTACCCGACGAATATTTTGGCACGATTACCCCAGGTGAAAGAGAAAAAGATAATAGTAGCAATTAAGAAAAGAGAAGTTTATTCTTTACGACAGAGCATATATTGCTACAACCTTGATTTTACGAATTTTAGTTTTCTTTTGTTGTAACTATCAAATATTTTGCTTTTTTTGTTGTTTCTATATATTTGTTTCCAAAACAGGCCTTTAGGTGCATGCACCAGACTGTGTATTCCACAATAATTGCCTTATGTGTATATTCAACAGTAAATTTACTATGGCGGAAAAAACATGAAAAATTACTTACTAAGTTCATTCTCCAAAAGAATTATGTTTTAGTCTTTATAATGCGTTTATATGACAACGTTTTTTTAGGGAAGTTGATCTTCTTGTATCTGGGCAACGGCTAAATGAAGTGCGAACAAAGCGACAAGGCTTATCAAAAGCATAGCTTTTTATTTAGGTCAAAACAAGAATGGGTATTCACAAAAATAAGAAAAGATTTGGCTGCTTGATGGTGAGTTTTCTATGGAAACCGGAACACAACTTATTAGTTTTCCCCTAGCAAACCGATTTTAATGAAAACAAAAATAAAAATATTGATAATGAGCGAAAATATGGCTTCCAGTTAATAAAAATGTATGAAATAATGAAACTAAACGTTCTATATATATATATATATATATATATATATATATATATATATATATATATATATATATATATATATATATATATATATATATATATATATATATATATATATATATATATATATATATATATATATATATATATATATATATATATAAATAAATATATATATATATATATATATATATATATATGTATATTATATATATATATACAAATAATATATTTATATATGAATATATACATATAAATATAACGATCAAAAGCTGATAGCATAAATAATCTGAAGTGTATTAGCGTAATAAAAAGTATAATAAAAAACGACCTGGATAGTTCAGAAGTCTGAGAAAATTTGTTTTAAATAAGTCTTAATGTTTTTTTTGCAAATGACGTCATGTACTATGTTAATACATCATATAATCATTTCTTATTACATCATATATGCATTCCAACGCCTCACTTTTTTATTTAATATAATGTCTGATGGAAAGCCCAAAAAAAAAAAAATTTTAGCTGCAGTTACTCTAAATGATGATACTTTGGAACCAATCCTTGAACTATCAAACGTGATAAGATGTGAAAATCGACAACCTGGACCATCAATTGCGACAACATCAATACGGGCAGCTAAAGCAAAAGCGATTGCTAAATTGTCTTAAGTAATCAAAATCTAAAAACATGTCAAAAATGAAAATGAAAAGATAATATACGGTCTGTTAGAAGATATGCAAAAAGACAATTTAAGTGTGTCAAGAATGAAATGAAGAGCTAAGACACATGTGGTTAGAAGACATGTGACACCGTGCAAGTGAGCGAGTCAAATATCAAACTGAAGATCAAATACACACGCGTTTAGAAGAACAGCAGCAGCATGTCAAAAATGAAAATGAAGAGCATAGACACACGCAGTTAGAAGACATGCGACACCGAGCATGTGAGTGAGTAAAAACGAAAATGAAGATCAAATACACACGCGTTTAGAACAACTGCGGCGGCATGTCAAAAACGAAAATGAAGAGCAAAGACATACGCCGTCAGAAGACATGTGACACCAAGCATGTGAGCAAGTCAAAATAGAAATGAAAAGCAGATACATACGCGGTTAGAAGACATGCGACACCAGACATGTGAGCGATGCAATGGAAATTAACCTTGACGGCGAGAATCAAAACGTGTTAAAAATAAAAATGATAGTGATGATGATTGGGCTTGGGATTTCGACATGCATAAACTCATCAATGCCTACCATACCTTTGAAAAAAAAACGTTAGGCGATATGTATTTCATAATGACGAAAGACAAGCCGAGGTAAAATGAACCAAACAAATTGAAAATGATAGCAATGATAATTAGGTTTTGGATTTTAACATGGATAAGGTCATCAATGCCTATCATATCTTTAAAAATCAAAAGCCTGAATTAGATAAATCGTTGGAAGAAAAAGAAGTTTTTTACCCACCACCTGAACAATTGAAAGAAAGAAAGAAAGGTTCTATGTCTTTCATAATGACTAAAGACAAACCGAAGCAAAAGCCAAAGGTCCAATAAAAAAACACGTATGGCACTACATTGGCACTACTTCTAATTTAAGGTCCCTTTGGACGTCATTATATCAAGAAAAGGCTCAAATTGTCTGCGTTGATAAAACAAGTGACAATGAAAATCCATGTATAGAAACCTACTGCAGTGCTGAGTGCCGGGACCGCCAGCAATTGGGTTTGGGATTTCGACATGCATAAGCTCATAAATGCCTAACATATCTTTGTTAAAAAAAAACAAAGATTCGGCTATATGTATTTCATAATGACGAAAGACGAGGCGAGGCAAAACGAATCAAACAAACTGAAAATGATAGTGATGATTATTAGGTTTTGGATTTTAACATGAATAAGGTGAGATAAAACGAACCAAACAAATTGAAAATTATAGGGATGATTGTTAGGTTTTGTATTTGTACATGGATAAGGTCATCAATGCCTATCACATCTTTGAAAATCAAAAACCTGGACTTGATAAATCCTTGGAAGAAAAAGAAGTTTTTGTCCCACAACCTAAACAATAAAAAGAAACAAATGTTCGGTGATATGCCTTTCTTAATGAAAAAAGCCAAGCCGAGGAAAAAGAAGAGGTTCTTGTCCCACCGTCTGAACAATTAAAAGATACAGAGGTTTGGCAATATATCTTTCATATCAAAAAAGACAAGTCGAGGCAAAAGTTAAATATAGGTGTTTTTACTTCAATAACTTTAATAAATCAAATAATTTAAAAATTTTGATTACTAAATATCAGTAATATGTACATTAAACTGACAATGCGCATTTAATTGTACTTTTTTCAGGAAAGTGCAAATTATGTTCTGGCCTTGAGAAGGCATAGGGGTTTTGAGCCCTACGTATGTTAATTTCTGCTCGTTTTGAGTTTGACTCAGTTATTTATTGCAGTTTCTGTTCGTTTTGGGTTTCGTTTATTTATCGATGCTGATTTGTGGTAGTTTCGCGCTTGGAAGATTATTTGATTTTATTTTTGCTCATTTTTGGTTTAATAGAGTTCATTACTTTTCTTTGAAAAATTTATTTTGTGGAAAAAGGTTTTGTAATTATTTCTGTTTGTTTTATATTGACATAGTCTTTTCAGGGAAAAAGAAAATAATACTTTAAATCTTTTCGTTTTTTTAAGACTTTATAGTTTGGCCTCCTATTTGTATGTTGGAAAAAAATTTTCAGCAATTTTTGACAACATACACCGTTTTAAAAATCTGGACATAAATACTAGTGTTTAATTAGTTTCATACCTCATATGGTTGACCTGAAATAGAAAACTTGATACCATTCGCAAAAAAAAAAATCTGTTTACTTTCTTTGATAGCTTGGATACACTTACGCTATTTTGATTTGGTTAAATTTTAAGAGGAGAACCAGCCCGGAAAGTTTGAACATAATACCCTCAGTCGTTCTTGGGATACTGCTGAGATGTGTAATTGTGAATTAGCATTAACACAGTGCATTTTGATTTAATCTTAAGGCAACATTTCATTTTTAAACTTAATGAGCAAATGGGAGGTGGGCATGGGAGGGAGACTAGTTGCCCTCCAATCACATTAGACTATTAAAAAGGGCATTAACCCTTTCTATTTTCAAACGAACGAGCTCTTTTCGAAGTTACTAAGAAATTACTTCGATACAAAGTGCCCAAGTCTAAAAAAAAAAATAATAATAATACATTTTTCCCACGTCGATCTTTACTATAACAATGTCAAGCTTTCCAATTACTTTTGACTATTTTAAAGGGCACTAGTCATTTCAATTTCCAATCGAACGACCCCTTTTTGAGTTTCTACGACAACGCTTTCTATAAAAACCTTATATGCCCCCAGGGCATAAATTACAACCCTTACCCTGAAGGCTGTAAGGACGTTGTCATCCTCAAAGACCTAATTTCCAGAACTTTAAACTACGTTAAGCAAAACGGCTATCTCAAAATTTTGATTGGATGTGTTTGAATGGGCGGCGTGAGAGGGGCGTTAGTTGCCCTCCAAAAACTTTCAAGTATTAAAAAAGGCACTAGCCCTTTCAATTTCTAATCGAGTAAGTCCTTTTGAAGTTTCTACGACAACGCTTTCAATAAAAACCTTATATGCCCCCAGGGCATAGCTTAGTGTTATGGAAAATTGTGGGCGTAGGAGGGGGTTTAGCTGCCCTCCAATTACTTCCGACTATTTAAAAGGGCACTAGCTGTTTCAATTTCCATTCAAATGAGCCATTTTTGAAGTTTCTACGACAACACTTTCTGGAAAAACCTTATATGCCCCAGGGCATAACTTACAACCCTTGCCCAGAAGGCTGTGTGGGGGGTTGTCATCCTCAAAGACATAATGTCAAGACCTTTCAACTACGTTGAACAAAATGACTATCTCAAAATTTTGACTGGATGCGATTGAAGAAATGGTGCGCGTGAGAGGGGGGTTACTTGCCCTCCCTCCAATCACTTTCGACTATTAAAAAGGGCACTAGCCATTTCAACTTCCAATCGAATGATTCCTTTTTGAATTTTCTACGACAACGCTTTCTATAAAAAAAACTTTATATGCCCCCAGGGCATAACTTAAAACCCTTGTCCTGACAGCTGTGGGGGGAATGTCATCCTCAAAAACATAGTTTCCGGACTTTTTAACTATGTCGAACAAAATGGCTATCTCAAAATTTTTATTGGATGTGTATTGGGGAAATGGTGGTTGTGAGAGGGGGTTTAGTTATCCTCCAATCACTTTCGACTATTAAAAAGGGCACAAACCCTTCTAATTTCCAATCGATTGAGCCCTTCTTGAAGTTTCTACATAATCACTATCTATCAGAACCTTATATGCCCCCAGGTCATAGCTTACAACCCATCCCCAGAGGGCTCTGAGGGGGTAATCATCCTAAAAGACCTGATTTCTAAAACTTTTAACAATGTTGAACAAAATGTCTATCTAAAAAAATTTATTGGATGTGTTTGGGGAAAAGATGGGCGTGAGAGGGGGGTTAGCTGCCCTCAAATCCCTTTCAACTATAAAAAAGAGCACTAGCCCTTGGAATTTCCAATCGAATGAGCCCTTTTTCAAGTTTCTACGACAAAGAGTTCAATAAAAACCTTATATGCCCCCAGGGCATAACTTACAACCCTTACCCTGAGGGATGTGGGGAGAGTATCATCCTCAAAGATATAATTTCTGGACCATTCAACTACTTTGAACAAAATGGCTATATCAAAATTTTGATTGGATGTGTTTGGATAAATGGTGGGCGTGGAAGGGGTGTTAGTTGCCTTCCAATCACTTTCGACTATTAAAAAGTGCATTAGCCATTTCAATTTCCAATAAAATGAGCCGTTTTAGAAGTTTCTACGAAAACGCTTTCAATAAAAACATTATATGCCCCCAGGGAATAACTTAAAACCCTTTCCCTGACGGCTGTGGGGGAGGGGATTGGTATCCTCAAAGACCTAGTTTCCATAACTGTCAACTATGTTGAACAAAATGGCTATTTCAAAATTTCGATTGGATGTGTTTGGGGAAAAGTGGGCGTGAGAGGGGGGTTAGTTGCTTTCCCTTCACTTTTGACTATTAAAAAGGGCACTAGCCCTTTGAATTTCCAATTGAAAGAGCCTTTTCTAAAGTTTCTACAACAATACTTTCTATAAGAATCTTATATGCCCCCAGGGCATAACTTACAACCCTTGCCCTGAGGGCTGTGGGGGAGTGTCCTCCTCAAAAACATAATTTCTATCTGGAAATCAACTGCGCTGAGCAAAAAGGCTATTTAAAAAATTTGATTGAATGTGTTTTGGGGATTGGTGGGCGTGAGAGGGGGATTAGTTGCCCTCCAATCACTTCCGACCATTAAAAAGGGCGCTAGCCCTTTCAATTTCAAATCGAATTAGCCCTTTTTGAAGTTTCTACGGCAACACTTTCTATAAAAACCTTATCTGCCCAAGGGCATAACTTACAACCCTTTGCCATGAGGGCTGTGAGGGGGGTTTATCATCCTCAAAGACATAATTTCTGGACCTTTCAACTTCGTTGAACAAAATGGTTGTCTCAAAATTTTTATTGAATAAATTTGGGGAAATGGTGGGCGTGAGACAGGGGTTACTTGCCCTCCAATCACTTTCGACTATTAATAAGGGCACTAGCCGTTTCAATTTCCAATCGAATGATTCCTTGTTGAGTTTTCTACGACAACGCTCTCTATAAAAAAAACTCATATGCCCCCATGGCATAACTTACAACCCTTACCCTGAGGGCTCTGGGGGGAGTGTCATCCTCAAAAACATAATTTCCGGACTTTTTAACTACTTCGAACAAAATGGCTATTTCAAAACTTTTATTGGATGTGAGTTGGGGAAATGGTGGTTGTGAGAGGGGTTTTAGTTACCCCCCAATCAATTTTGACTATTAAAAAGGGCACAAACCGTTCTTATTTCCAATCGAATGAGCCCTTTTTATAGTTCATACAGCATCACTATGTGTAAAAACCTTATATGGCCCCAGGGCATAACTTACAACCCTTGCCCCGAAGGCTCTGAGGGGGTTATCATCCTCAAAAACCTAATTTCTAAAACTTTTAACTACCTTGAACAAAATGGCTATCTCAAAATTTGGATTGGATGTGTTTGGGAAAAGGTTGGCTTTAGAGGGGGGGTTAGTTGCCGCCCTTAAATCACTTTTGACTATTAAAAAGGGCACCAGCTCTTTGAATTTCCAATCGACTGAGCCCTTTTTCAAGCTTCTATGACAAAGCTGTCAATAAAAACCTTATATGCCTCTAGGGCATAACTTATAACCCTTACCCCAAGGGCTGTGGGTGGAGTATAATCCTCAAAGATATAATTTCCGCACCTTTCAACCACTTTAAACAAAATGGTTATCTCAAAATTTTTATTGGATGTGTCTGGGTAAATGGTGGGTGTGGCAAGGGATGTTAGTTGCCTTAAAGTCACTTTCGACTATTCAAAAGGGCACTAGCCATATCAATTTCCAATCAAATGAGCTTTTTTGAAGTTTCTACGACAAAGCGTTCTATAAAAACCTTATATGCCCACAGGGCATAACTTAAAACCCTTGACCTGAAGGCTCTGGGGGGGGGGAGGTTGTCGTCCTCAAAGACCTAACTTCCAGAACTTTCAACTTCGTTGAGCAAAATTGCTATCTCAAAATTTTTCTTGGATGTGTTTGGGGACACGGTGGGCGCGAGAGGGGGGTTAGTTGCCATCTATTCACTTTCGACTATTAAAAAGGGCACTAGCCCTTTGAATTTCCCATCGAATGAGCCTTTTTTTAAGTTTCTACGACACCACTTTCTATAAAAACCTTATTTGTCCAAAGGGAATAGCTTACAACCCTTGTCCTGAGGGCTGTGGGGGGTGTCATCCTCAAAAACATAATTTCCTAACTTTTTAACTACCTCGAATAAAATTGCTATCTCAAAATTTTGATTGGATGTGTTTGGGGAAATGGTACATTCTAATTTCCAATCTAATTAGCCCATTTTAAAGTTTCTACAACTTCATTATCTATAAAAACCTTATATGCCCGCAGAACATAACTTACAACCCTTGTCCCGAGGGCTCTGAGTAGGTTATGATCCTCAAAGACCTGATTTCTAAGACTTTTAACAATGTAAAAATTAATTATATGTGTTTGGGGAAAAGTGGGCGTGAGAGGGGGGTTAGTTGCTCTCAAATTACTTTTGACTATTAATAAGGGCACTAGCCCTTTGAATTTTCAATCGAATGAGCCCTTTTTAAATTTTCTACGACAAAGCTTTCAACAAGAGAGTTCATTAATAAATGTTAATTTGAAAAGTTTACATAGAGACGTGGCCACTGTAAAAGGACGGAACGAGGAGCACTGACTTGTTGTTTTTCCTTTCTTGGGAACTGCGGTTACGGAACATTGACGGAACAACGCCCTGAGTGAAAATAATCTGAAATAAAATAGTAAGATGCTCAACTACGGTATGATTCCACAACTTAATATGGAGAGCACTAATACTATCACACCCAGAGGAGTGTTTTAATTTTAACAGAACAATAGCGTCATTAACTGACTTGCTAATAGCAAATTCGAAGGTATTGTAATCATAGGCAGCACAATCGCGCTGCCTAAGTAAAGAACGATGTGGACACAAAGTATTACTATTTTTCTTCCATACTCGGGCACATCATATCGAGGGGGTTATCGTAGAAACTTCAAAAAGGGCTCATTCGATTGCAAATTGGAATGGCTAGTGCCCTTTTTAATAGTCGAAAAAAAATGGCGGGCAACTAGCCCCCCGCCCCCCCCACGTCCATCATTCCCCAAACACATCCAATCAAAAGTTTGAGATAGCCATTTTTTTCAGCGTAGTTGATTTCCACATAGAAAATATCTTTTTGAGTAGGACACTCCCCCACAACCCTCGGGGCAAGGGTTTATGTTATGCCCTGGGGGCATGTAAGGTTTTTAAACAAAAAGATAGAAAATATCTTTTTGAGGAGGACACTCCCCCACAACCAACGGGGCAAGGTTGTAAGTTATGCCCCAGGGGCACATAAGGTTTTTATAGAAGGCGTTGTCGTACAAACTTCAAAAAGGGCTCATTCGATTGGAAATTGCAGTAGCTAGTGCCCTTTTTAATAATTGAAAGTGATTGGAGGGCAACTAGGCCCCCCACGCCCATCATTACTCCCAACACATCCAATCAATATTTTGAGATATCTATTTTGTTCAGCGTAGTTGATTACCAGATGGAAAATATGTTTTTGAGGAGAACACTCCCCAAAACCCTCAGGTCAAGCGTTTTGAGTTATGCCCTGGGGGTGTATGAGGCTTTAATAGAAGACGTTGGGGTAGAAACTTCAAAAAAGGCTCATTTGATTGGAAGTTCAAAGGGCTAGTACCCTTTTTAATAGTCTAAATCGATTAGACGGCACCTAGCCCCCCCCCCACGTCCATCATTCCCCAAACACACCCAATCAAAATTTTGAGATAGCCATTTTGTTCAGCGTAGTTGATTTTCAAATAGAAAATATCTTTTTGACGAGGACACTCCCCCACAACCCTCGGGTCAAGGGTTTTAAGTTATGCCCTGGGGACATATAAGGTTTTTAAAGAAGGCGTTGTCGTAGAAACTTCAAAAAAGGCTCATTCGATTGAAAATTCAAAGGGCTGGTGCCCATTTTAATAGTTGAAACTGATTGGAGGGCAACTCACCCCCCAGCCCATCATTTCCCCAAACACATCCAATCAAGATTTTGTGATATCCATTTTGTTCAGCGTAGTTGATTTCCAGATAGAAAATATGTTTTTGAGGAGCACATTTTTGAGGGGGATTAGTTGCCCTCCAATCACTTCCGACCATTAAAAAGGGCGCTAGCCCTTTCAATTTCAAATCGAATTAGCCCTTTTTGAAGTTTCTACGGCAACACTTTCTATAAAAACCTTATCTGCCCAAGGGCATAACTTACAACCCTTTGCCATGAGGGCTGTGAGGGGGGTTTATCATCCTCAAAGACATAATTTCAGGAGCTTTCAACTAACAAAATGGTTGTCTCAAAATCTTTATTGAATAAATTTGGGGAAATGGTGGGCGTGAGACAGGGGTTACTTGCCCTCCAATCACTTTCGACTATTAATAAGGGCACTAGCCGTTTCAATTTCCAATCGAATGATTCCTTGTTGAGTTTTCTACGACAACGCTCTCTATAAAAAAAACTCATATGCCCCCAGGGCATAACTTACAACCCTTACCCTGAGGGCTCTGGGGGGAGTGTCATCCTCAAAAACATAATTTCCGGACTTTTTAACTACTTCGAACAAAATGGCTATTTCAAAACTTTTATTGGATGTGAATTGGGGAAATGGTGGTTGTGAGAGGGGTTTTAGTTACCCCCCAATCACTTTTGACTATTAAAAAGGGCACAAACCGTTCTAATTTCCAATCGAATGAGCCCTTTTTATAGTTCATACAGCATCACTATGTGTAAAAACCTTATATGGCCCCAGGGCATAACTTACAACCCTTGCCCCGAGGGCTCTGAGGGGGTTATCATCCTCAAAAACCTAATTTCTAAAACTTTTAACTACGTTGAACAAAATAGCTATCTCAAAATTTGGATTGGATGTGTTTGGGAAAAGGTTGGCTTTAGAGGGGGGGTTAGTTGCCGCCCTTAAATCACTTTTGTGATTTTTAAATGTGATTTTTAAATCACTTTCAATAAAAACCTTATATGCCTCTAGGGCATAACTTATAACCCTTACCCCAAGGGCTGTGGGTGGAGTATAATCCTCAAAGATATAATTTCCGCACCTTTCAACCACTTTAAACAAAATGGTTATCTCAAAATTTTTATTGGATGTGTCTGGGTAAATGGTGGGTGTGGCAAGGGATGTTAGTTGCCTTAAAGTCACTTTCGACTATTCAAAAGGGCACTAGCCATTTCAATTTCCAATCAAATGAGCTTTTTTGAAGTTTCTACGACAACTCTTTCTATAAAAACCTTATATGCCCACAGGGCATAACTTAAAACCCTTGACCTGAAGGCTGGGGGGGGGGGGGAGGTTGTCGTCCTCAAAGACCTAACTTCCAGAACTTTCAACTTCGTTGAGCAAAATTGCTATCTCAAAATTTTTCTTGGATGTGTTTGGGGACACGGTGGGCGCGAGAGGGGGGTTAGTTGCCATCTATTCACTTTCGACTATTAAAAAGGGCACTAGCCCTTTGAATTTCCCATCGAATGAGCCTTTTTTAAAGTTTCTACGACACCACTTTCTATAAAAACCTTATCTGCCCAAAGGGAATAGCTTACAACCCTTGTCCTGAGGGCTGGGGGGGGGTCATCCTCAAAAACATAATTTCCTAACTTTTTAACTACCTCGAATAAAATTGCTATCTCAAAATTTTGATTGGATGTGTTTGGGGAAATGGTAGTTGTGAGAGGTGTTTTAGTTATCCTCCAATCACTTTCGACTATTAAAAAGGGCAAAAACCCTTCTAATTTCCAATCTAATGAACCCTTTTTGAAGTTTCTACTACATCATTATCTATAAAAACCTTATATGCCCGCAGAACATAACTTACAACCCTTGTCCCGAGGGCTCTGAGTAGGTTATGATCCTCAAAGACCTGATTTCTAAGACTTTTAACTATGTTGAACAAAACAGCTATCTAAAAATTTTGATTTGATGTGTTTGGGGAAAAGTGGGCGTGAGAGGGGGGTTAGTTGCTCTCAAATTACTTTTGACTATTAATAAGGGCACTAGCCCTTTGAATTTTCAATCGAATGAGCCCTTTTTAAATTTTCTACGACAAAGCTTTCAACAAGAGAGTTCATTAATAAATGTTAATTTGAAAAGTTTACATAGAGACGTGGCCACTGTAAAAGGACGGAACGAGGAGCACTGACTTGTTGTTTTTCCTTTCTTGGGAACTGGGGTTAAGTCCCTATACGGAACATTGACGGAACAATGCCCTGAGTGAAAATAATCTGAAATAAAATAGTAAGATGCTCAACTACGATATGATTCCACAACTTAATATGGAGAGCACTAATACTATCACACCCAGAGGAGTGTTTTAATTTTAACAGAACAATAGCGTCATTAACTGACTTGCTAATAGCAAATTCGAAGGTATGGTAATCATAGGCAGCGCAATCGCGCTGCCTAAGCAAAGAACGATGTGGGCACAATGTATTATTATTTTTCCTCCATACTCGGGCACTTCATATCGAGGGGGTTATCATAGAAACTTCAAAAAGGGCTCATTTGATTGGAAATTGGATTGGCTACTACACCTTATATTAGTCGAAAGCGATTGGAGGATAACTAACCCTCCCCCCGCGCCCATCATTCGCCCAAACTCATCCATTCAAAATTTTGAGATAACCCTTTTGCTTAGTGTAGTTGTTTTCCAGATAGAAAATATTTTTTTGAGGAGGACTCTCCCCCACAACCCTCGGGGCAAGGGTTTTAAGTTATGCCCTGGGGACATGTAAGGTTTTTAAAGAAGGCGTTGTCGTAGAAACTTCAAAAAAGGCTCATTCGATGGAAATTTAAAGGGCTGGTGCCCATTTTAATAGTTGAAAGTGATTGGAGGGCAACTCACCCCCCAGCCCATCATTTCCCCAAACACATCCAATCAAGATTTTGAGATATCCGTTTTGTTCAGCTTAGTTGATTTCCAGATAGAAAATATGTTTTTGAGGAGCACACTCCCCTATAACCCTCGGGGCAAGGGTTTTAAGTTACGCCCTGGGGGCATATAAGGTTTTTATAGAAGGCGTCGTCGTAGAAAGTTCAAAAAAGGCTCTTTCGATTGGAAATTCAAAGGGCTAGTGCCCTTTTTAATAGTCGAATGTGATTGGAGGGCAACTAGCCCCCCCCCCACGCCGATTCTTCCCCCCAAAAGATACGATCAAAATTTTTAGATAGCCCATTTGTTAAGCATGGTTGTTTTCCAGAGAGAAAATATGTTTTTGAGGAGGACACTCCCCCACAACCCTCGGGGCAAGGGATTTAAGTTATGCCCTAGGGGCTTATAAGGTTTTTATAGAATGTGTTGTCGTAGAAACTTCGAAAAGGGCTCATTCGATTGGAAATTGGTGTAGCTAGTGCCCATTTTAATAGTCGAAAGTGATTGGGGCCAACTAGGCCCCCCCACGCCCATCATTCCCCAAACTCATCCAATCAAAATTCTGAGATAGCCACTTTGTTCAGCGTAGTTGATTTTCAGATGGAAAATATGTTTTTGAGGAGGACACTCCCCCAGAGCCCACGGGTCAAGGGTTTTAAGTTATGCCCTGAGGGCATGTAGGGTTTTTAAAGAAGGCGTTGTCGTAGAAACTTCAAAAAAAGCTCATTCGATTGAAAATTCAAAGGGCTAGTGCCCATTTTAATAGTTGAAACTGATTGGAGGGCAACTCACCCCCCAGACCATCATTTCCCCAAACAAATCCAATCAAGATTTTGAGATATCCATTTTGTTCAGCGTAGTTGATTACCAGACAGAAAAAATGTTTTTGAGGAACACACTCCTCTACAACCCTCGGGGCAAGGGTTTTAAGTTACGCCCTGGGGGCATATAAGGTTTTTATAGAAGGTGTCGTCGTAGAAACTTCAAAAAAGGCTCTTTCGATTGGAAATTCAAAAGGCTAGTGCCTTTTTTAATAGTCGAAAGTGATTGGAGGGCAACTAGCCCCCCCCCACGCCCATCATTCCCCCAAACAGATACGATCACCAGTTTGAGATAGCCATTTTGTTCAGCGTAGTTGATTTCCAGATAGAAAATATGTTTTTGAGGAGGACACTCCCTCACAACCCTCGGGGCAAGGGTTGTAAGTTATGCCCTAGGGGCTTATAAGGTTTTTATAGAATGTGTTGTCGTAGAAACTTCGAAAAGGGCTCATTCGATTGGAAATTGGGGTAGCTAGTGCCCTTTTTCATAGTCGAAAGTGATTGGGGCCAACTAGGCCCCCCATGCCCATCATTCCCCCCAACACATCTAATCAAAATTTTTAGATATCCATTTTGTTCAGCGTAGTTGATTTGAAGATAGAAAATATGTTTTTGAGGAGGACACTCCCCTAGAAACCTCGGGGCAAGGGTTTTAAGTTACGCCCTGGGGGCATATAAGGTTTTTATAGAAGGCGTTGTCGTAGAAACTTCAAAAAAGGCTCATTCGATTGGAAATTCAAAGGGCTAGTGCCCTTTTTAATTGTCAAAAGTAATTGGAGGGCAACTTGCCCCCTCCCCCACGCCCATCATTCCCCGAAACATATCCAATCAAAATTTTGAAAAAGCCATTTTGTTCGGCGTAGTTGATTTCCAGATAGAAAATATCTTTTTGAGGAGGACACTCCCCCACAACCAACGGGGCAAGGGTTGTAATTTATGCCCCAGAGGCACATAAGGTTTTTATAGAAGGCGTTGTCGTACAAACTTCGAAAAGGGCTCATTCGATTGGAAATTAGAGTAGCTAGTGCCCTTTTTAATAATTGAAAGTGATTGGAGGGCAACTAGGACCCCCCACGCCCATCATTCCTCCCAACAAATCCAATCAAAATTTTGAGATATCAATTTTGTTCAGCGTAGTTGATTTTCAGATAGAAAATATATTTTTGAGGAGGACACTCCCCAAAACCCTCGGGGCAAGGGTTTTAAGTTATGCCCCGGGGGCATATAAGGTTTTTATAGAAGGCGTTGTCGTAGAAACGTCACAATAGGCTCATTCGATTGGAAATTCAGAGGGTTAATACCCTTTTTAATTGTTGAAAGTGATTGGAGGGCAACTAGGCCCCCCCCCCACCCATCATTCCTCCCAACACATCTAATCAAAATTTTGAGATATCCATTTTGTTCAGCGTAGTTGATTTTCAGATAGAAAATATCTTTTTGAGGAGGACACTCCCCAAAACCCTCGGGGCAAGGGTTTTAAGTTATGCCCTGGGGGCATATAAGGTTTTTATAGAAGGCGTTGTCGTAGAAACGTCAAAAAAGGATCTTTCGATTGGAAATTCAAAGGGCTAATGCCCTTTTTAATAGTCGAAAGTGATTGGAGGGCAACTAGCCCCCCCCCACGCCCATCATGGCCAAAGACACATCCAATCAAAATTTTGAGATAGCCATTTTGTTCAGCGTAGTTGATTTGAAGATAGAAAATATGTTTTTGAGGAGGACACTCCCCTAGAAACCTCGGGGCAAGGAATCTAAGTTATGCAATGGGGGCATATAAGGTTTTTATAGAAGGCGTTCTCGTAGAAACTTCAAGAAAGGCTCATTTGATTGGAAATTCAACGGGCTAGTGCGGTTTTTAATAGTCAAAAGTGATTGGAGGGCAACTAGGCCCCCCCACGCCCATCATTCATCCACCCACATCCAATCAAAATTTTGAGATATCCATTTGGTTCAGCGTAGTTGATTTCCAGATAGAAAATATCTTTTTGAGGAGGACATTCCTCAAAACCCTCGGGACAAGGGTTTTGAGTTATGCCCTGGGGGCATATAAGGTTTTTATAGAAGGCGTTGGGGTAGAAACTTCAAAATAGGCTCATTCAATTGGAAATTCAAAGGGCTAGTACCCTTTTTAATAGTTGAAAGTGATTGGAGGGC
The DNA here is from genome assembly GCF_049724085.1 of Artemia sp. Qi Xiang Cuo. Lineage (NCBI taxonomy): Eukaryota > Metazoa > Arthropoda > Branchiopoda > Anostraca > Artemiidae > Artemia > Artemia sp. Qi Xiang Cuo. Next base: position 74,025,625 of record NC_142799.1, on the reverse strand, counting down.
AACTAGGCCCCCCCACGCCCATCATTCATCCCAACAAATCCAATCAAAATTTTGAGATATCCATTTTGTTCAGTGTAGTTGATTTCCAGATAGAAAATATCTTTTTGAGGAGGACACTCCCCAAAACCCTCGGGGCAAGGGTTATAAGTTATGCCCTGGGGCATATAAGGTTTTTATAGAAGCCGTTGTCATAGAAACGTCAAAAAAGGCTCATTTGATTGGAAATTCAAAGGGCTAATGCCATTTTTAATAGTCGAAAGTGATTGGAGGGCAACTAGCTCCCCCACGCCCATCATTCCCCCAAACAGATCCAATCAAAATTTTGAGACAGCCATTTTGTTAAGCGTAGTTGATTTCCAGATAGAAAATATCTTTTTGAGGAGGACACTCCCTCACAACCCTCAAGGCAAGGGTTTTAAGTTATGCCCTGGGAGCATATAAGGTTTTTATAGAATGTGTTGTCGTAAAAACTTCGAAAAGGGCTCATTTGATTGGAAATTGGGGTAGCTAGTGCCCTTTTTAATAGTCGAAAGCGATTGGGGCCAACTAGGCCCCCCCACGCCCCGCAGTCCCCCCCCCACATCCAATCCAAATGTGGAGATATCCATTTTGTTCAGCGTAGTTGATTTGAAAATAGAAAATATCTTTTTGAGGAGGACACTCCCCTAGAAACCTCGGGGCAAGGGTTTTAAGTTACGCCCTGGGGCCATATAAGGTTTTTATAGAAGGTGTTGTCTTAGAAACTTCAAAAAAGGCTCATTCGATTGGAAATTCAAAGGTATAGTGCCCTTTCTAATTGTCGAGAGTGATTGGAGGGCAACTAGCCCCCTCCCCCACGGCCCACCTTCCCCCAAACACATCCAATCAAAATTTTGAAAAAGCCATTTTGTTCAGCGTAGTTGATTTCCAGATAGAAAATATCTTTTTGAGGAGGACACTCCCCCACAACCACCGGGGCAAGGGTTGTAAGTTATGCCCCAGAGGCACATAAGGTTTTTATAGAAGGCGTTGTCGTACAAACTTCAAAAAGGGCTCATTCGATTGGAAATTGCAGTAGCTAGTGCCCTTTTTAATAGTTGAAAGTGATTGGCGGGCAACTAGGCCCCCACGCCCATCATTCCTCCCAACACATCCAATCAAAATTTTGAGATATCCATTTTGTTCAGCGTAGTTGATTTCCAGATAGAAAATATCTTTTTGAGGAGGACACTCCCCAAAACCCTCGGGACAAGGGTTTTGAGTTATGCCCTGGGGGCATATAAGGTTTTTATAGAAGGCGTTGGGGTAGAAACTTCAAAATAGGCTCATTTGATTGGAAATTCAAAGGGCTAGTACCCTTTTTAATAGTTGAAAGTGATTGGAGGGCAACTAGGGGCCCCCCACGCCCATCATTCCTCCCAACACATCCAATCATAGTTTTGAGATAGCCATTTTGTTCAGCGTAGTTGATTTCCAGATAGAAAATATCTTTTTGAGGAGGACACTCCCCAACAACCCTCGGGGCAAGGGTTTTAAGTTATGCCCTGGGGCATATAAGGTTTTTATAGAAGGCGTTGTCATAGAAACTTCAAAAAAGGCTCATTCGATTGGAAATTCAAATGGCTAGTGGCATTTTTAATAGTCGAAAGTGATTGAGGGGAACTACCCACCCCCCATGCCCATCATTCCCCCAAACAGATCCAATCAAGATTTTGAGACAGCCATTTTGTTCAGCGTAGTTTATTTCCAGATAGAAAATGTGTTTTTGAGGAGGACACTCCCTCACAACCCTCGAGGCAAGGGTTGTAAGTTATGCCCTAGGGGCTTATAAGGTTTTTATAGAAAGTGTTGTCGTAAAAACTTCGAAAAGGGCTCATTCGATTGGAAATTGGGGTAGCTAGTGCCCTTTTTAATAGTCGAAAGTGATTGGGGCCAACTAGGCCCCCCCAGGCCCAGCAGTCCCCCCACCACATCCCCTCAAAATTTTGAGATATCCATTTTGTTCAGCGTAGTTGATTTGAAGATAGAAAATATGTTTTTGAGGAGGACACTCCCCTAGAAACCTCGGGGCAAGGGTTTTAAGTTATGCCCTGGGGCCATATAAGGTTTTTATAGAAGGCGTTGTCGTAGAAACTTTAAAACAGGTTCATTCGATTGGAAATTCAAAGCGATAGTTCCCGTTCTAATAGTCGAAAGTGATTGGAGGGCAACTAGCCCCCCCCCGCCCAGCATTCCCCCCAACACATCCACTCAAAATTTCGAAACAGCCAATTTGTTCGGCGTAGTTGATTTCCAGATAGAAAATATCTTTTTGAGGAGGACACTCCCCCACAACCAACGGGGAAAGGTTGTAACTTATGCCCCAGGGGCACATAAGGTTTTTATAGAAGGCGTTGTCGTACAAACTTCAAAAAGGGCTCATTCGATTGGAAATTGGAGTCGCTAGTACCCTTTTTAATAGTTGAAAGTGATTGGAGGGCAACTAGGCCCCCACGCCCATCATTCCTCCCAACACATCTAATCAAAATTTTGAGATAGCCATTTTGTTCAGCGTAGTTGATTTTCAGATAGAAAATATATTTTTGAGGAGGACACTCCCCAAAACCCTCGGGGCAAGGGTTTTAAGTTATGCCCCGGGGGCATATAAGGTTTTTATAGAAGCCGTTGTCGTAGAAACGTCAAAAAAGGATCATTTGATTGGAAATTCAAAGGGTTAGTACCCTTTTTAATAGTAGAAAGTGATTGGAGAGCAACTTGGCCCCCCACGCCCATCTTTCCCCCAAACACATCCAATCAAAATTTTGAGATATCCATTTTGTTCAGCGTATTTGATTTCCAGATAGAAAATATCTTTTTGAGGAGGACACTCCCCAAAACCCTCGGGGCAAGGGTTTTGAGTTATTCCCTGGGGGCATATAAGGTTTTTATAGAAGGTGTTGTCGTAGAAACTTAAAAAAAGGCTCATTCGATTGGAAATTCAAAGGGCTAATGCCCTTTTTAATAGTCGAAAGTGATTGGAGGGCAACTAGCCCCCCCCCCACATCCATCATGGCCCAAGACACATCCAATCAAAATTTTGAGATAGCCATTTTGTTCAGCGTTGTTGATTTGAAGATAGAAAATATGTTTTTGAGGAGGACACTCCTCTAGAAACCTCAGGGCAAGGGTTCTAAGTTATGCAATGGGGGCATATAAGGTTTTTATAGAAGGCGTTCTCGTAGAAACTTCAAGAAAGGCTCATTTGATTGGAAATTCAACGGGCTAGTGCGGTTTTTAATAGTCAAAAGTGATTGGAGGGCAACTAGGCCCCCCCACGCCCATCATTCCTCCACAGACATCCAATCAAAATTTTGAGATATCCATTTTGTTCAGCGTAGTTGATTTCCAGATAGAAAATATCTTTTTGAGGAGGACACTCCCCAAAACCCTCGGGACAAGGGTTTTGAGTTATGCCCTGGGGGCATATAAGGTTTTTATAGAAGGCGTTGTGGTAGAAACTTCAAAATAGGCTCATTCAATTGGAAATTCAAAGGGCTAGTACCCTTTTTAATAGTTGAAAGTGATTGGAGGGCAACTAGGCCCCCACGCCCATCATTCATCCCAACAAATCCAATCAAAATTTTGAGATATCCATTTTGTTCAGTGTAGTTGATTTCCAGATAGAAAATATCTTTTTGAGGAGGACACTCCCAAAAACCCTCTAGGCAAGGGTTATAAGTTATGCCCTGGGGGCATATAAGGTTTTTATAGAAGCCGTTGTCATAGAAACGTCAAAAAAGGCTCATTCGATTGGAAATTCAAAGGGCTAATGCCCTTTTTAATAGTTGAAAGTGATTGGAGGGCAACTAGGCCCCCCACGCCCATCATTCATCCCAACAAATCCAATCAAAATTTTGAGATATCCATTTTGTTCAGCGTAGTTGATTTCCAGATAGAAAATATCTTTTTGAGGAGGACACTCCCCAAAACCCTCTAGGCAAGGGTTTTAAGTTATGCCCTGGGGGCATATAAGGTTTTTATAGAAGCCGTTGTCGTAGAAACGTCAAAAAAGGATCTTTCGATTGGAAATTCAAAGGGCTATTGCCCTTTTTAATAGTCGAAAGTGATTGGAGGGCAACTAGCCCCCCCCCACGCCCATCATGGCCCAAGACACATCCAATCAAAATTTTGAGATAGCCATTTTGTTCAGCGTAGTTGATTTGAAGATAGAAAATATGTTTTTGAGGAGGACACTCCCCTAGAAACCTCGGTGCAAGGGTTCTAAGTTATGCAATGGGGGTATATAAGGTTTTTATAGAAGGCGTTCTCGTAGAAACTTCAATAAAGGCTCATTCGATTGGAAATTCAACGGGCTAGTGCGGTTTTTAATAGTCAAAAGTGATTGGAGGGCAACTAGCCCCCCCCTCACGCCCATCATTCCCACAAAAACATCAAATAAAAACTCTGAGATATCCATTTCGTTCAGCATAGTTGATTTCCAGATAGAAAATATGTTTTTGAGGAGAAAACTCCCCCACAACCCTCGGGGCAAGGGTTGTAAGTTTACCCTGGGGGCATATGAGGTTCTTATGGAAAGGGTTGTCGTAGAAACTTCAAAACAGGCTCATTCGACTGGAAATTCAAAAGGATAGTGCCCCTTTTATTAGTCGAAAGTGGTTGGAGGGCAACTAACCGCCCTCTCACGCCAACCTTTTCACCAAACACATCCAATCAAAATTGTGAGATAGCCACATTATTCAACGTAGTTTCAAGTTCTTCAAATTAGGTTTTTGAGGATGACAACCCCCTCACAGCCCTCAGGTCAAGTGTTGTAAGTTATGCCCCTGGGGCATATAAAAGTTTTATAGAACTCGTTGTCGCAGAAACTTCAAAAAGGGTTCATTCGATTAGAAATTCAAATGGCTAGTCGTCTATTTAATAGTCGAAAGTAATTGGAAGGTAACTAACACCTCTTCCAAGCCGACCATTTCCCCAAACATATCCAATCAAAATTTTGAGACAGCCATTTTTTCCACGCAATTAAAGTTCAGTAAATTAATAATTTTAGCAGGAAACTCCCCCCACAGTCTTCAGGGTAAGGGTTATAACTTATGCCCCGGGGACATATAAGTTTTTATTAGGGTATATAATGTTTTTATTGAAAGTGTTGTCGTAGAAACTTGAAAAAGGGCTCATACGATTTGAAATTCAAAGGTCTAGTGCCCTTTTTAATAGTCGAAAGTGATTGGGGGGCAACTAGCCCCCCTCTCTCGTCCACCTTTTCCCCAAACACATCCAATCAAAACTTTTATATAGCCATTTTGTACAGTGATGTGGATTTCCAGATAGAATTTATGTTTTTGAGGACGACAATCCCCCACAGCCCTCAGGGCAAGGGTTGTAAGTTATGCCCTGGTGGCATATAAGGTTTTTACAGAACGCGTCGTCGTAGAAACTTCAAAAAGGGCACATTCGATTGGAAATTGAAATGACTAGTGCCCTTTTTAATTGTCGAAAGTAATTGGAAAGCAACTAGCACCCCTTCCACGCCCACCATTTCCCCAATCATATCCAATCAAAATTTTTAGATAGCCTTTTTGTTCCACGCAGTTGTAAGTTCAGGAAATTATACATTTGAGCAGGACAATCCCCCCACAGTCTTCAGGGCAAGGGTTATAAGTTATGCCCAGGGGGCATATAAGGTTTTTATTGAAATCTTTGTCGTAAAAACTTGAAAAAGGGCTCATTCGATTGGAAATTCAAAGGGCTAGTGCCCTTTTTAATAGTCAAAAGTGATTTGAGGGCAGTTAACCCCCCTCTCACAACCAACTTTTCCCAAAACACATCCAATCAAAATTTTAGATAGTCATTTTATTCGACGCAGTTAAAAGTTTTGGAAATTAGGCCTTTAAGGATTACGACTTCCCCCCACAACCCTCAGGGAAAGGGTTGTAAGTTATGCCTCAGAGCATGTAGGGTTTTTATAGAAAGCGATGTTGTAAAAACATCAAAAAGGGCTCATTCGATTGGAAACTGAAAGGGCTAGTGCCCTTTTAATAGTCGAAAGTGATTGGAGGGCAACTAACCCCCCCCCTCTCACGCCCACAATTTCCCGAAACACATCCAATAAAAATTTTGAGATATCCATTTTTTTCAATGTAGTCGGAAGTTCTTTTAGGATGATAACCCCATTAGAGCCCTCAGTGCAAGGGTTGAAAGTTATGCCCTGGGGGCATGTAAGGTTTATATAGAAAGTTGTTGTAGAAATGTCAAAAGGGGCTCATTTGATTGGAAATTAAAATTGCCCATTTTAATAGTCGAAGTGAGTGGAGAGCAATTAACCCCCCTCTCACGCCCATCATTTTCCCAAACATGTTCAATCAAAGTTCAGAGATAGCCATTATGTTGAACGTAGTTGAAAGATCTGGAAATTATGTATTTAGGGATGACAAACTCCCCAAAAACCCCAGGGCAAAGGTTTTAAGTTATGCCCTGGGAGCATATAAGGTTTTTAATGATAGAGTTGTCATGAAAACTTCGAAAGGGGCTCATTCAATTGGAAATTGAGAGGGCTTGTGCCTTTTTTAATATTTAAAAGTGATTGGACGGTAACTAACCCTGCTCTCACGCCCACCATTCCCCCAAACACATCCAATCAAAATTTTCACATAGCCATTTTGTTCAACGTAGTAGAAAGTTCTGGAAATTAGGTCTGTGAGGATGACAACCCCCTCACAGTCCTCAAGACAAGGGTTGTAAGTTATGCATTGGGGGTACATAAAGTTTTATATAGAACGCGTTGTCGTAGAAACTTCAAAAAGGGCTAATTCGATGAGAATGGGGTATAATGTATTTTTTTTTTTGTTGTTGTTGTTGTTGTTTAGCCCAGGGCACTTCGTATAGAAGGAGTTGTCGCGGAACTTCGAAAAGGGTTCATTCAATTGAAAATAGAAAGGGCTGATTCCCCTTTTTGATAGTCAGAAGTGATTGGAGGGCAACTAATCCCCCCTCCCACTCCCACCCTCCCATGCCCGCCCTCCCATGCCTTCTACGCCCAACCTCCCACCCCACCTCTCCATTTTCCCCTTTATGTCTAAAAACTACATGTTGCCTTAAGATTAAATCAAAATGCACTGTGATAATGGTAATTCCCTATAAGGCATCTCAGCAATATCCCAAGAACGAATGAGGGTATTATGTTCAAACTTTCGGGGCTACTTCTGCTCTTAAAATTTAACCCAATCAAAATAGCGTAAGTGTATCCAAGCTGTCAAAGAAAGTAAACAAATTTTTTTGCGAATGGTATCAAGTTTTACATTTCAGGTCAAATAGAGGATGTATGAAACTAAATTAAACAGTACTATTTGCGTCCAGATTTTTAAAAGGGTGTATGTAGTTAAAATTGCTGAAAATTTTTCTCCAGCACACAAATAGCAGGCCAAACTATAAAGTCTTAAAAAACGAAAAGATTTAAAGTATTATTTTCTTTTTCCCTGAAAATACTCTGTCAATATAAAACGAACAGAAATCAATTAAAAAAGCTTTTTCCACAAAATACGTTTTTCATAGAAAAATAAAGAACTCCATTAAACACAAAATGAGAAAAAATAAAATAAAACAATCTACCAAGCGTGAAACCACCACAAATCAGAATCGATAAAAAAATGAAGCCCAAAACGAACAGAAATTACAATAATTAACCGAGTCAAACTCAAAACGAGCAGAAATTAACATAAGTTTGGCGCAAAACCCCTATGCCTTCCCAAGGCCAGAACAAAATTTGCACTTTACTGA
>NC_142799.1:73651136-73706136 GCF_049724085.1 Artemia sp. Qi Xiang Cuo | reverse complement strand
AGCAGCGCTAGTTCATAAATCTCCTATATTTAAAGCTATTCAAAGCTATTCAAAGACCAAAAAGTGATATAATAAAAAATTAAACTTTTTAACTTTTCTATGGTAAATCCTTCAAATAGGCGACTTTGGATGCATAGAGGTATTTCTTCTCTTTATAAAGCAATAATTCCAACATTCAGTACCACGCTCATGGGCAATTGCGCAATTACGCAATTGAACGTCAATGTACGAAGTTCTATTAAGCCTCAAATGAAATTACTTTGTTGAATGAAATTTTAAATGAATATCTAAACTAACCACTATTTTTTATGGAATAGCTTACGTGCAATTTTGCGAGAAAATTGGCCACAGCGCGGCATTACTGCCTCTGATACTTGAAAGCTTGAAAGCATACTTTGATACTTGAGATACTTGAAAGCAATACATGACTTCTCAATAATTTTAAAAGCGATTTTCCCACTCTTTGAAGGAAAAGTGTTGTGTTGAGCCACAAAATTGTAGTAAGCACCACTTTGTTATGGCACAGTCATTTTTAATGCTTAAATGGGGCACAGGCACTCTAAATCTTTGCTCAACCGCGCCTTCACTGTTTTTATTAGGCGAATTTTTAACATGGTCAACCCTCGGGGAAAAAAGACCAACAAGGAAATAAACATGGCTCTATCATAATCATTCTTTACAGAAAAAATAATGCAAAATTCGTATATATTACGTACGGGCTCGAAGCCTTTACAAGGAAGCTTTCTGATATGCTGAATTTAATGATAATGCCTTCATCAAGATCGCTCGTGTTTTGGAGGGTGTCTTGTCCAATTTTTGAAAATCAGGCAAATTTAGTCTTTAGCCTTAAATTTAATGAGTTTTACATATTTAGAATTACCAAAGGAAGCCAGTTCACTTAACATGTATATTGGTATTAAAACTGGTTATCTTAAGGTTTTTATTTTTATTGTCATGAGTTGCTCCTTAGTTACAGTTTGTTATCACGAACTGCTTTATTTGAACGTATGAATTAATTTCTTTAGGAAATCTTCAGAAATTAAATTTAGAAAATTTAGGAAATTAGCTTATTCAAAAATTATTTTTTTTTTTGTCTGTCTGTACCTATCGCTCAGTATTAGTTAGCCTGGAGACGTAGTTGGCACGGTTTTTAAAAGGCGGAGCAATTTTTTTCAAGCAATAAGGAATATTGTGATTGGATTACGAAAACGCGCCACAAAATGAACGAATGGATGTAAAGCAAACTTTTAAATACTTGGTTATTTGACAGTAATCTCTCTTTTTCTCTTTGGTAGAATTGTTCATACATTACCTTAAAATTTTGAGAGGTTTTCAAATAGGTAAGTAAAACTTGAAGTTTACCTGAATGGTATTTTGAAAACTGTTGTAAAATATACAGTTTTGGAGACCAGGACAGGAGGGCTTTTCGAAGAATTAGACTTGAGTCTAATACAGGTAGTATAATTCATAAAACATCAAATGAAAACACGAACAAAAACAAAAATACATTTCAAAGCTTTGTCACGTCCAGCACAATCAAGTCTAAAACAGAGAAAAAAAGTAATTACTGGGATCTTTCAGGTAATTACTTGATTAAAAACATACATTTTTAATAATTAAGATTTTCAGTAATCTGAATAATCATATTTTTTTGAATTTCGACAAATTTGGCTGATTGGCTCTTAATATGTTGATAAGCATTGGCTCAAGACAAAACTGACCGTATTTTATTTTTAAAGTGGTAAATTTTTCTTCTGTCTGTCTGTTGGTAAATTCAAAAAACAAAACACAACAATGAGCAAAGAATTTCTTTGGTAAACAAAAAAAAATCTTACTGTTTCAATGCGTTAATCTTTCTTATTGACGGGTGCTGTTTAGCAGCCAGCTGAGACACAGGTATGGCTCCAGAATCTCCAAGCACTTGCCTTTGTGTATTACTTTCCCTGAAATATCAGTGCAAATAAAACTAAAAGTCTGCACCATTTTGGTCACAAAGTTTTTTCCCAATTTCCATCACAATGAAGGGTATATTGGAAGTGGATGTTCATTGTTGCAACAGCCGCCGAAAATGATTTTATGGGCTACCCTCCCTTCCCAAATAAAGTCAAAATAGTAGCCAATAGCAGCAAAAAATTTACTCTTGACCCTAAACCCCAAGAAATATTTCTGGTTTTAACCCCTTCCTATATGTCGTACCTCAATAAATCTTTGGTTAAATCTCAATAAAAAATATCTAGACACAAGGTGTGACTCTTAGAGTAGAAATGCAACTAAAACACGCATGAGAAAACTAAATTAGTGAGTATACTTTTTGCCGAATTTTCGTGATTAAAATTCAAACGCAATGCTATTTTTGCGTCTTAGTGAGATCCATATAAAAGCAAAAATGTTATCAGCCCCCCCTCCAAAATAGGAAAACCTTGTGCAAAGGTTGATATTTGTTTTTGAAATGGCGCCTTTTTTTATGCAACCGACATTTCTACGAACTACGTCTCAATTACCTACTCCATAAAAAACATTAACTAGAGTATAGTATAGATTAGTATAGTATAGATTAGTATAGTTATAGTATAGTATAGTATAGTTAGATATAGTATAGTTTAGTATAGATTAAACTTAATATTAGGCACTTATACTTACGTTAGAATTTCAGATATTGTTTCATGTTTTCCTTTTGGGAGAGTACCATCAATCTGGCTCAGTGCCAAAGCCTTTTGTCTAAAAAATGGCAGCTTCCTCTTTTGTACTTTTTCCACTGGAGGCAGTATATCTTCTTTTTGCCACTCTTCTTTGTCTTTGAGGGATGATAGCTCTACACAGTAACTCTTCACAAAACTGTCACGAACCTGGAGAACAATTGGCTTGTTAATAGTTCATTTACACATTGCGTAAATCAGTCCGGATTGAACAATCCGTGAGGAGATTCCGTCCATTTTCGAGCTTGAAAAATTGTCTAGCTTTCCGCAGCGATTTGGTCAAATCAGCACGGATTCTTGGCAAGATCTTTAAATGAATAAAACCATGACTACGGAACATCAAAATCTTTGTTTTTAGACTGAATTTCTTTCTCTATTTTGTCTTCAGGGCCTCCTTCGCAGCATAAGGACTAAAAAAAGAGTCAAATAAACCAATATCCTTCTTTTAGAACTTGGTCCTCATCCACGCTGATGCATCCATTTGAAAACTTTACCTTAAAACGTAGCGTTTCCTGGGCCATCGTTCGAAAATATACGGCCGGATTTCCACATGCATTTCCGCAATGTGTAAAGGGACCACAAAAGAGGAGGGTTGTGTCTATTGGACGATATTAGAACAACTATAGTATTTTTACATAAGTACTAATGCTACATTTTTCGGCTGAATAGCAACATACGAGCAGGAAGAGCCATCTGGCTTCTAACAAGAATAGCGGTAATCAATGGTAGTAGTAAAGAAACAGACCTAAATGGCTGGTTTTGGCAACTTCAAGTACCCTAAGAAATCTTTGCGGGTAGCACGGGAACAAGGGTGTAAGGAGATTGACAATACATAATCTCAAAGTAATCATTCGTAAATTAATATATCTATGGTGCAGGTATGTAGGGCTGATTTATACCAGCTTTTATATCAGCAAGTGTTATAAAATTTGGAAAGGATTTAGAGGTGCTATCTTGGCTTGGCTTCAGAATTATCACCAGATCATAGAGCAATATATCCCCCTGAAATAGAATTTATTCGCGTAAAAAAAAATTATAAATGGGGTGTCCCCTAAAGGTTTTTTGTTGGACACTATTCTCTGTTTTATTTTCATCAATGACCTGCTTAATAATGCTGCTGGTTTAGCCGCAGTTTAGGATAATGTTTACCCTTCTCTTCTTTTAACTAAAATAATTGCAATTTTTAATTGCAAGTGCTGCAGTATTGATTAGAAACTGATCCTACTAATCCACTTCTTACAACTATAGTTAATACAGCAATCAGCAAGATGGGCCTGGGTTTAATATAGAATAGTCGAACAGTTTCTCCAAACAGTTTTCTTCAGATTACACAAATATGAACTTAATCAGGATTAATCACAGAAGACCAGCTGAATAAACTAGAAATTAACAATAATAAACCACTATCATTTATTTACAATCTTAAGCCTCCTAGTAAAATATTAAAGCATAATTTATGGATTATTCACTAAATCAAGCACGTTTGCCCTTTCAATTTCTTAAGGTTAATATGTATAGATAGATCGATAGATATATATTGGAAAAAAAGACTATCACAAACCCTAGTGGGCCCGAATTCGCATTTCCCAATCAAAAAATATAATAACAAAATCATAAAATAATAACATATAGTTACCACTATAACAAAACACAACAGGTAAAAGTCAGAAAATACAAAATACAAAAGTCAAAAATATACGTCGTAATTATAAGTTATTTTATAATTCATAATATAAAAAGATAAAAAGAAAATAAATAAAATAACCAAATTTTCAAAAATTTAAAAATAATATATAAAATACAATTTAAATTTTAGGCAAACTTATGGGTCATAATCTTGGTTGATTTTATTTGTAAAAAAGGGAATTAAATTTTTTTTTTTATAACGTAAGGTAGAAAAGGGTATGGGAGAAGGACATAAAAAAGAAAACCTTTAGTAAGTGAGATGGGGGGCAACTAAATTTATTTAGAAGTTTCAAAAGAGAAAGTGACAAGTTTGCTTGACGGAGGATGTTATTTACATGGGTGTCCAACGTCAAATCAGAAGTTAGGGTCACAGATAGGAGTTTAAAGGAAGTAGGTGAAATCTCAAGAGGAATAGGATGAAGGAAAAGAGGAGGGGACTTGAGGAAACTGACAGATACTATGGTGGATTTACAAGGATTAACGGTCATATCAAGAGAAAAAGCCTAGCCTGCAATGTCATGGAGGATACCCATTGGATTGCTATAAATATTTTTGTAACACGTCTCTACAGCTTTTAGGTCATCGACAAATTTCCACCTGTCAGGGTAATCCATTGAAAGGTTGTTGATCATGCCAGAAAACAGGAGGGGACCAAGAATAGCACCTTAGGGAATACCATTGTGAATAGGAAGGTGGCAGGAATAGCAATCTTGATATTTGACCGCCTGCCATCTGTTTGAAAGAAATGAGGCAACGAGCTCGACCAAAAATGTTTCGACCTGGAATTCTTCGATAAGTTTTTCTATCAAGATATTATGGTTAACCAGGTCAAACGCCTTTTGTAGGTCAACATAAATCAAGTTTAGTCAGGTGCATGGGCGGAGGGAGGGGGGGGGGCAGCTGCTCCCCCCCCTAGACCTTCAAATTTACATTAGATATGGCTGAAAAAGCAGATGGTTGGAAAAGCAGCTGATAAAAGGCCCTCCATCACACTATTGACCCCCCCCCCTACAAAATATGCTGCCTACGCCCATGGTCAGGTGTTTGGTCTCTCAAGTAGTCTCCCCATGGAATAAACGAGGTGGATAAGGTAATGTGAGGTTGATGTAGATTTAAGATTTCCAAACTGCCTAGGATCAACGAGGGGACGGACTTGGTCCCTGAGCCAATCAGTAAGAAAGCTTTCAACTAATTTTGAAAAATTAGAAGTCAGAAAGAAAGGACGAATGCCATAAAATCCAGGCTCACCGTTCTTCTTTTTTATTGGAGTTATAAAACCTTGTTTCCAAAGTGAAGGGAACAGTCCAGATTGAGTGCATTGATTGAAAAGAATAGAAAGGGGCTTTGAGAGGTAATCGTTGAAGGCTTTAATAAGTAGGACAGGAATATCCAGTGGGCAAGTGTTTGATTTTTTAATTTATATAGAGCATTTTTTAAACTTTTTTGTCGAGAAAATGAGCCATAGAATTATCATTAAGTTTTTTGTCGAAAGTAAGGATTTTGTCAGCAAGATTATTTACATCATACATGTCGGGCCAGCATTTCTTAGACAACCAAGAGCCAAATGAAAAAAGACCAGAATCACCGAGGGGACGGTAAGATCCGCTTGTGGTTGTGAACGAGTGTTGGAAAGACGAGGAAGAGGATAAAAGGAGACAGTAAAGGTAACTACCACACAATGGAGGCAGGCCTTGGGGAGGGCTGTAAAAATTATACATATTAGAACAAATGACATCAAGGGACGTATTTTCTCTTGTTGTCGGAATTTTAAATAATTGTTTAATACAAAGACAGGTACAAATAGAGTCCATCTTGAGGTCATTTGCATCACCTAGTAAGAAAATACCAGCACCTGGACACTCGGATAAAACAAAGTAAGCACTAGTCTGGAATTGCTGCATAAATTTACGTTTTTGGTCGATATTTTGGTTTGGGGAATAATAAAAAATGCTGCTACTATTATATTAAAAGGACGGGGGAGAACCTTTGATTTTAGGCTAAGTCAGAGGATTTTATCATACTCGGAGAGGTTAGGAGTGGAAATTAGTTTCAACTGAAGGTTATTTTGAGCAAAGAACAAAATACCTCCCCTTTTTTTACCGAGAGGGTGGTCGTAAGGGTGAATCTTAATGAACTGGGAGGAATTTTTTTATTTTAAGGAATTCAGGGTTTTGTGCCTGAACCTCTGTTACAGCTATGGTATTAATATTATGAATTTCAGTGATACCCTCGATTTCGGTTAGTTTTTCAAAGTTTAGGCTCTCGACATTACTGTAACAGAGGAATTGAATCGATTAGCATACCGAGCTATTTTTTTAGATTGGGGCTGGGGGTTAAGGGATGGGGTTTTAGCACACTTATAAGTTTGGGGGTAGGGACAACAACTCTTGAGGCTGGTGATATGAGACTTTGATATGGAGAATTAGGAACTCCTGGGTGGGTTGGAGCAATGGGGGTAAGGGAGAAAGGGGCCACAGCTATTAAACGTGGGTCACTCTTGTCTGATAGTATTTGGGAGGGGTATAAGACAGTGGTAACACTGAAGTCACAATTGTAGGGTAGCCAGGGGGGGAAAAAGTGCAAGGGAAGGGGGAAAGGTCTCCTGGTGATCCGGGAATAAGTCAAATTGGGAGTGTTCTTTGTATTGGGGGATCGGAAGGCAAGATGATGCTGGGAGAGGGAAGTACGGTGGAGGGTGTCTGAGAGGGGAGGGGTCGGTTTTGTTTCGGCGAAGAACGGGTGGAGTCCAGAACCAGTCAAACCAGTCAGCAATTTCATGGACGCACGGAGAGGAACGGAATCGAAAAGAAGTGTATTTTTGGGAGGGATATGAGTATAGGAATGTGAGTAATAGAGGGGGTAATAGAGAGGAGGCTGGGGATGGTATGAATTGAGTAAAGTGATTTTGGGGGTTGGGTTGACTGGACACGCATAAATACTTGAGGCAGAGGAATATTTTTAGGGATGGATTCCTGGGATATACTGCTCTGCATTGGGTATGCAGGGGGATAAAGCTGAAAGTCAAATAAAACACGATCTAGTGGAGGAAAGGGTCGCAAAAACTTTCGGTGCCACCCTAAAATATGTTGCGTTTTAAACCTACCCTTCAACCGAGATATTGCAGAATTATACGACTTATCAATACAAGATATACACAGGTCAGCATGATCAAAAATACACTTATCAGACACACAGATTCCCGAAATAAAATGACGACAAATATGTAGAAACTTGCATTGTTTGCGAAACTTGCAGAAACCACTATTAAAATGATTACAGATCACATTTCCCTTTCTGCTTATTTTTGAATCTATTTGCATTTTATCCACCACTTTCTTATTTTTTTCAAAAATAATAACAATATCATCGTCTGGTAATGATTTCTCCGTAACCTTGCTAATCTTTTCTTTTGGTTCATTGTCACCTGATAATGTATGTAACAAACCGGAAGTCACTGGACTCTTCACGGATCCGAGAGTGTCATCCGTAGTCATACTACATGTAGGTATTTTTTGCTCTTTTGGGATATTTTGCAATTAATGCTGGAGTTGACAATTGATAACTGAACTTTGATAATTGATCCCCTAGTGTAGTGATAATTGCTTCGCTGTTTTTTAAGTCTTCTTTTAATTTGGTGATTTTTTATTTAAGGGTCACTTGATTGTTTTCTAGAATGTAAAGTTCATCTTCCATAAGAAGGCGGTGGGAATTATGGGAGTTTATATCTTCACTTAATTTTTTAATTTCCAGATTAAGTTCATGGAGTATATCGTTATCCTGTTTTCGGTCATTTAGAAATACGTCAACTTGTTTTTTCAAATCTTCTGTGGCGCCTTCATGTTCTAAATTCTTCTCTAACTGTGAACTGTATTTAGCTCGGAGATCAGCAAGCTGTTTGATATGTTTAACACAGTCAGCACAAGAAGGGACATGGGAAGCTTGACTTTTTAAAACTTATTTTGGGGTTGTAGATTTTGTGACAGACTTGGGTGTACAGCGTGGTAGAGAAAGTGGTGTCAAAGGTGATTCAGGGTCATCACTCAGAGAACGGGGGGACTGGCATTTTAAACATGACCTCTCACCACATTGCTTTCTCTCCTCAATATAAATGCCTGCACACTTTGGATGAAACCACTGTTGACACCGACTGCATAGCACTGTTCCACTAGCGACACGAAGTCTGCATTCTGGGCATGTGAATTTCATGGGCCTTGACATAATAGTGAAACAAATAATCCTGGCTATAAAGTTCGGAACTGGTCAATGACTGAATTTGTGATTATAATAACTTCTAAAACGGGTTTCAAAAATTTACTCAGCATGGGTGTTTACAGATCAAATGCCAGAAAGAGACTGAATGACAGAAAGAGACTGAATGCCAGAAAGAGACTGAATGCCGGAAGGAGACTCAAAATAGTATCCATGTTTGGCATGTTTTTTTTTCAGCTTCAAGCTTTTTTTTTCGTATTCATCCTGTTTTCATCCAGTAAGGTAAAGTTCATAGCTAGCTCTAGCTGATCTGGCCACACATAGTAGCTTCTTTCTGATCGGCACAAGCTTGTGTTTGTTCTCACAGTTGCCCAGACCATCAGCAACAAAAGCTTTAGCGTTTCGGATCCACTCCTCTGGTATTGGATTGCATGCTAGTCATCAAGTGAGCTGAACGAGAAAATCCTCCCTCTCACGTCTGCGCTTCCATGGCAGTGCAAAAGAGCTGATCTAACTACTCGACCCAAAACCTGATATTTCACATCACCATCTGGTTTCTTTTGTTCTGGGATCTTTTTCCAATAGCCATCAATTCGTGTACTGTTCGTGGGGGGTGACCCAGGGTCCGACTGTAATAATGGCCATTCTCCCTTGACTTTCTCCACGTTCATCTCAATAGGAAATTCTGAAACTTCATTGAAGACACTAATCTTACAGGAGATATTCTGTTAATTTATTTCAAATCATTTTATATTCTTCCAAGTTCATGTTTACTTTTCCTCAAATCCATAGCAACCTGGGCTCCCTGTTAGTTTGCCATGAGTCTCCCTGAGCCCTTTAGCCTCCTTCAAAGCCCCTTAGGGTTTTGCAACTTTTTACCGCTAATGAAACAAATTATCATTCTAGTAACAAAATTATATTCAAATTTTATTTCATCCATCCGCAAGTTCGGACTTAAATCTTGCTTGAAATCGACCTTCGACTCGAACTTTGCGTTGGCTTGGTTAAAGAGGACCCAATGACCATTCATCAGTGCTTCTAGCTGATCCTCCGACAGATTGGTGCAGGCATCCTAACAGATTGGTGGGCAACTGTCAAAATTGACCTTGATACCATTGGTAGATTCCAACGGTTTTCAAAATGTGGAGGAGCTGCTGGTTCCGGTTTGCTGAAGAGCTGGCACAAGATGGCGAAAAATGAAAGTCAACCACACGGAGTCTTCTATATTTCGTGTGAGGCGTCTACGTCTGTTCCCACCGGAAGGGCAAATAAGTAAAGTTAGTACAAATACAAGAAAATTGCAAAACTAATTTGGTTTTTCTTTAATTTCTATTTTCTCTCTCCCTTGCTCTGTTAGTATTTATAGTGTTTAATTGACTTGTTTGTCTTCCCCTTCCTTTACAAGCCAAGAATATTCTATAAGGATTAGTGCTATGTATTTACGGTATGCTTAATGTTTTATAGAAAATGGAAATACAAAATTTTAAATTTTCTATAAAAGTTTCCTGTTTGCAAAATTTACAGACTTTAACAAAAAATACTAAAAAGTACTACTTTGTTTAGATGTGCCCTTAAGTCACAAAAAAAGGAATTAAGCAGTAAAAATGTGCTACCTGTGGCAAATCTGCACTTACCTTTGGTGTTAAATAATCTGAAGGAGTCTTATGTATTTTCATCATTTGTGGCTTATCTGGAAACTTTTCAAAAACAGCCAGTCGTTTTGGTAGGCTTTCTTTAACCTGTGCACTTTGCTGTCTAGCTCGAATTTGCTTCAACTTCTTAATGTTTTCATCCAACTCCAAGTTATCCAAAATAACTGCCACAAAAAGACTTAGCACAATCTATAATATAAATTAAAAGACAAGCATTTCTATTATTCAGCAAAGAAAGAAAAGAAAAAAGAAAAAAGTTATTCAAAAAATAAAATAATAAGAAATAAAAACACTTAATCAGTATAAGCCTAAAAAGTGATATTAGTAACATTGTTAAAAAAAAAACTAGCGCACTTCAAACCTACATATACTGTAAAAAATTTTCACTAGATCTAATGGCTATGATCGGAAAGCATAACGTCTTAGACAACATCTTTCCATTAGCAAATAAAAATAGATTTTTTTCTTTCGCTATATTTAATTATCAAACCACCAACTAACGGTATGCCTGCTGTTGCTTCTTTGCATCTTGATGCATCAAAGAGACAACCCAATTTATCCTATTTTCTGGGCTTTTCTGGGCTTTTTGAGAGGGATGTTGAACCAACCAACAGGCACTCTGGGTACACTGTTAGTACTACAGCTGCTGCTACTACTGCTACGACTACTACAACTAAAAATATGAAGTTGAAACTTTCAATGAATGTTTAGGGGGTGTTGAACTAAATCAAAACACAATTTTTGCATGTAGGTTGTCAAAAGGGCATATCATATCAGAAATATTCTAGGAATGGTCTAGAGTGTTGAATTGGAATTTCCAGGACGTGTTAAGGGGGATATTGAACCAGCCAAAAGGCAGTACGTGCAATCTACTACTACCACTACTGCTACTACTACTATTTCTACCACTATAAATGGCACTATTACTACTACTGCTACTACAACTACTACCACAAATGCTACTACTACGATTACTAATAATAATATTACGACTATTACTACTAGTATCCTACTATTGAAATTAAGGGTATTATAGTGACAATTTTAGGGTAGGTTGAAGAGGATGTTGAATTAAATCGAAATACACTATATCGATGCCAGTTATAAAAGGGCGTAACAGCTATATCTCAGGAGCATTTTATAGCAATAAGTTGAAACTTTCAGTGCATGTTGAGGGGGATGTTGAACGAACAAAAAGTTACTAAATTACTACTAATTACTACTACTACCACTTCTACTGCTACTACTAATACTACTACTAAGGCTAAGGGCGTCAAGGATAAATTTTGATGGAACGTTGAAGAGGTTTAATTATTTTCAAATACGCTATGCGTATGCAAGCTGTCAAAAGGGTTTATCAGCAGTATCTAAAGAATGGCTTAAAATACTAGGTTGAAAGTTCTAGAGCATATTTAGGGGTATGATGAACTAATCGAAATGCACGTGTGCATACTCTGACTGCTACTACTCGTAGTACTGCAATTGCTGCTGCTATTAGTAATACTATTACGAAGGCTAATGATATTAACGAGGAACTTTCAAGGACTGTTGATGGGGATGTTGGGCTAGATCAAAACACACTATGTGCATGTTGGTTATCAAAAGGGTGTATTATCAATACCTTAGAAACAACATAAAGTATTAAGTTACAACTACCAGGGTATGAGGAGCGGATGTTGAACTAGGCCAAAAAGGGCATAGTGGGAATACTATTTCTGCTACATTTACTAGTATTGCCACTGCTATCGCTAATACTACTCCAATGTTCCTACTATTACTTGTGATACTATGACTATTACTATTTCTAATTCTAAGGGTACTAGTTAAACATTCAGGGATTGGTGAGAGCGTTGTACAACTGAATCAAAGCACGACATGTACATGTGGGTTATCAAAGGGGTGCTTTGGCAATATCCCAGCAACGCCTCAGGGTATTAAGCTGAAACTTCAATGGCAACCAATATTAGTAGAATTTTTCTGCTACTTCTATTGCTTCTTATTGCTTTAAAATTTTGCCCAAGAACTACGTCATGATACTCTAAGTGCATACTGGTTGTCATACGATGTTTCAGCAATGTCTCAAGAACGACTGAAAGCACTGAGTTGACACTTGGATACTCTCTGGGATACTTCTGCTCTTAATATTGAACTTGATTAAAACACTGTGAGTGTCAAACCCAGGTTGTCCAAATAGCATAGATACAATGTCTTAGAGACATAATAGGACATGAAATTTAACTTTGCAGAAAAAGTTGAGGAGAACTGAAACTAAATCAAAATATGCTGTGTGTATGAAGACTGAAAAAAAGGGTGTATATTACTAAAAAATTTTGAATATGTAGATTTTGTCTATTTTGAAAATTCAGAAAGTAACACTTACGTGACCTCTCGGGCCAGTGTGGTTGACCAATGAAAACGTACTATCTGTGGACGGAGTGCTCCTTGAAAACATAGTGTTCATCCTATCATGGTGGAATGAACACTTTTCATCTCTGCTTATTGCCTCCCCTCTCTCTCTGTCTCTAGCACCTCCTGCCATCCCCCAACCTGTGATCTATAATAGCCTGGTTAATGTTGAGATTATGCCGTTCTCAGTGGTAAAAATTCAAAATGCTGGGAAGAAATTGACAAATCGTAAGGTCCCCGGCATCTGTGGATTCTCAACAAAGCTGTTTAAAAACGGCATTGGCCCTATCCTGTTAAGGCTCCCATTGCTATTCAGTTCCATACGGGACGCGGAGATCATCCCGAACAACTGGCGTACAGAGTGATCCTACTAGTATGAAAGAGAAAGTTCCAGGATTGAGTACAAAAACTATAGGGGTATCAGGCTCCTCTCGGTACCAGGCAAGCTCTTTTCAAGGGTTTTATTGCTGCGATGTTTGCACACCTCCGACATAAAGAAGTCTCGTCTTATGCCAGGACGATTAAGGATAGAGCAGATATTCTCCAAAAGACAAATCATCGAGAAGGCGAACGAGTTCCGCCAGCAGGCTTTCATTGCTTATGTCGATTTCAAGGCAGCATTCGACTCAGAAGATCGAGATTCTCTATGGAATATCCTTTCTAATACTGGCCTCCCCTCAAAATACGTCCACCTACTCAGGCCCATGCATCAAGAGACTGAGAGCTGTGTGAAAGTGAATGGTAGACGTACCGCGTTCTTTCCAGTAAGAACAGGAGTTAGACAAGTTTTTAAAGTTGCTCCTAAGCTATTTAATTGTATTATTGACAATATTATGAGCTACAAAACCCGAAAGTTGAGCTTTGGACTCAAGTGCGGGAATAGAGTTGCCATTGATTGTGACTTTGCTGATGAAATCGCACTAGTCACCAACTCCAAGTCACAGCTGCTTATGGCTCTAAGTACGCTTCTGGGTGAAGCTGCCAGAACAAGACTATCCATTAACTGGAAGAAGACGAAAGTCTGGGTAGTGCAACCAAAGTCTGACGCTAACAATTCTAATTACTTGGTCGCCGGGAACCAAATAGAAGTGGTTGACCATTTCACTTATCTTAGTTATATCATATCATCGGATGGCTGAATCGACCATGAAGTTGCTGGCCCCGCGGCAAAGGCCTCTGCCGTCTTCGGTAGACTGAGCCATGTTTGGAAGAAGACAATGATCAAACGAGCCACCAAAATGAAGATCCTCGGAGGGTCAGTATATTAGATTCCGCTATACGGAGCTGAGACTTGGCCTGCAACTCCAGCTGTCCAGGGCCGTCTCAACACTCTTCAATCTAGGTGGCTTCACACAATCGTGGGAATCCAATAGCCAGACTTCGTCAGCAACGACCGCCTACGAAGCATGACTTCCCAGTCATCTTTTTCACACCTGGTTGCCGAGCAAAGACTTCGTTGGTTTGGACATCTTTTGCGATTACCAGCCAATACTCCAGCTCGGATTCTTTACGACTTGGAACCAGCCAGTAGTGGCTGGAAGCTTCCATGAGAAAGACCCAAGTTCCGGTGGAGTAATAGTCTCGGGATTTCCCTGGACCAAGCTGAAATTTTGCTATGTGATGCAGAGGCCCTAGCTGCAGACTGCCCCACGTGGAGAAGGCTGACGACACTCTCAATGCCATCCCGGCATGAGGATTAAGTTAAGTAAGTAAGTAAGAAGTATAGATAGTAAGCCAAAATCCAGATTCTTATAGATACAAACTAAAAAAAAAAAAATTTTCCTTTCTTAACCAATAAAAAAGAATATATACCATTAAAAACGAACAGAAATTAATTTTAAAAAAACTTTTCCCACAAAAGAAGTTTTTCAAAGAAAATTAAAGAGCCACGTTAAAGCAAGGATGAGCAGAAATTAAGTCAAATAACTTTTCAAGCCTCAAACTGCCATAAAAAACCATAGAAAAAATGAAACCCCAAAAGAGCAGAGATTACAATGAATAGTCAAGTCAAACTCAAAACGAGTGGAAAATAAGAGTAGTAGGGCTAATGCCTTCTTGCCTTTAAAGACTAGAACATAATTTGCATTTTACTGAGAAAAGAATACAGCTTAACTGTCAGGAATGAATATTAGTATATTATTTCAGTACAACTGTCAATCCACATTCATTTGTTTTTTTTCCAATAATCTTAGTTATGGTGGTGATTTTCTCTTTTTTTTGACATTATGAGAAATAAAAACACGTAGCTTGATATAAATATTATTTTCAGTAAAGTGCAAATTGCGTCCTGGTATACTGTTGCTTAGAAAATGGGCTTTAGGATTTAGCCGCCAAGAATTCATCAGTCTAGATCCAGAAAGGTATTTGTCAATTTTTGTCTTCGGTTCCAAAGAAAAGAAGATATATCTCTAGTGTGTCATTATGACTTACGAAAGTATTATTGTTTATATCGTTGTTTTAAATATATAAGTTTATCATATATCTCTAACATTCTAGATTAGACAAAAATTAAAACTGAACTAGAATGTCAAGTGTTGCAGCAACGTTGGCTTTGGTGATGAAAGTATTGCGTGAGAAACACCCTGGTTCTGCTTCTTCACCATCAACTAAACGCTGTAGTATACAAACAGTTAAATTTTTGGAAATGATTTTAGCCACAAATCCCTACATTTTTTTTCTTTGAAAGAAAACTGATGACAATACAAGCTAAAATAGATATGTATGTGGTGCTCAGCCCACACTTCTTTTTTTTCAAACATAGATCATATTCCTCAAATCAAGTTCTCCACGTGACCGTTCTTCTAATTTCAAAACTGTATCTTAAAGTACCCAGCAAAATATATTATAAGGCCCGTTTTTTTGCACTAAGATCTTACATCTAAAATCCCAAATCTTTCTGCAAAGATTTCCGTTCTTTTAACTCATAAACTATAAGTAGAACAAAAGGTAAATTTTTATATAAGACAGTGAAACGCAACTTTAAATGAATATTTCGACCCTATATCCAAGGGCCGTCCTCAGCAAAACAAACGTAGATAATAAAAAACAATATAAGAGAAACTCACATTAAAATTCAATCATTAAAACTGAAAAGAGTTTTAAAAAAATCTTCTAAAGCAGCCCTAATATCATTACTTCAAGGAAGTTCAACCAGGACTGGTTCACCAAGTGAAGTGGACAGAGAACAATTCATTCAAATAGAATAAAAATACTTACAGACAAGCTTTTAAGGCTAATCTCGCCTTCTTGGCAGCCAGCCTAGATGGTCTATTCGTAACAGGTTGAGTGGAGTTATTTACTGGTTTTTTAATATAATTAGTTAAATCAGTTTTATTTAAGTTTGTGTATAGGGCATTAAGCGAATATTCCCCCAAATCTCTATTTAAAGAAATATTAATATTTATTTTGATTTTAATTTCAATTGTCTTTTTAATTTCAATTGCCTTTGATTTTTAATTTCGATTTTTTCTGCCATATAGAACAACAATGAGAGAACTTTAATGATATACTCATCATTGTACTCAGACTGCTGATCAGAACAGAATGATGAAAGACGTTTGCAAAAGAACGACATAAGACGTAAGATCTTAGAGCTAAGATTTCACTTTTAAGCGTTCTTTGTCAAAAGATGTAAGATCTTAGCATATAGATGAGTAAAAGAACGGCCTTTATTTTAGGAATTCTTTTACTTATAGATGAGTAAAAGAATGTTTTTAATTATGTGCTTGATCTGGTCCCGGAAAATTTGAATGAGTCTTACCGTTTCAGAAGTTTTGTCCATGAGCATGATACAAGAAGATGTGATAACTTGGTTTTGGATATTGGAAATTGTGTAAGATCTGATTTTACTTTGAAGTATCTTGACCCTTCTGTATGTAATTCGCTCCCTGTGAGTTCCTAGGGTGGCTGAGGATTTCCCACAGTTTAAAAAAGATCAAAATAGTTTTTATTGGGGAATTTTTTTTTTGGGGGGGGGGGGAATTTGAGTGGGTTATAGGGCTGGAGGGAGGTGCGGGTTGAAGGGGTGGGGATGGATGGAGTTGTATTTGGATGGTGGTTGTTACCCCGGGGGTGTTTGAGATAAGGTGATTGTCTTTATTTTTTATTATTATTATTTTTAATTAGTCTAAGATACTTCTAGGAATATTTATGTAGTTTTTTTTTATTATTATTGTTGTTAATTTAGGACGCATTTACGAATTTTTGTATAGTTAATCGTTACACGTTAGCAAAATTGAAATTTTTCCCTAGTGTAGTGATTTATATCTGTAATAGTTTACATTTTTCGTTATTATGTAAATAAAAGTCAAGTCAAAGTTAAAAGGTGTTTTCTGGACGCAATATTATTTCACTAAAACAGGTGTTCCGAAAATGTTTTTTTTTTGGGGGGGGGGGATTTATTTCTGATATGGAGATAAAATTCGGGAGCGTGTGGAAAATGTAATAAATTATGAAAAATATTGAAATTTAACAACCCGCACCGAGAGCCTCTTCTCCTTCCTCGTATATGCCATTGATTGATTCGGGTGGGCAAGGTAGATTAATGAGATGGTTCTAGGTGTTTATCCCCCCGGACCCCCACGAAAAAAAACCCCGGAAAATCTCCTCATGGAAAATACACCCCCCCCGTGGAAAATGCCCCCACGGAAAATACCTCCCCCCTGTGGAAAATACCCTCTCTCTATAAAATACCCTCGCCGTGGAAAACAAGGCTCTCCAAATTTGAGAATCCTATTTGAGTTTTATTTTTTCATTATCCGTAGGGAAAGGGAATTTTGGTACTTGTGGATAATACACCACTAACTCAAGTTTACGCTGTGTAAAACTCGAGAACAAACCGTTTTTTTTTTAGTTTCTTTCAGCATATAGCGTGAGACAAAACAAAGACAAGTGACAGAATAGATGGGAAATATTTAATTTGGGTTATATATCAAACAGTTCGTGGCAACGAACTGTAAGTAAGGAGTGACCCGGCTCAATAGTAACCGAAACCCTAAAAAACGGAATTTTGATACCAATAGATATATCAAAAGAATCAAATTTCAATTCTGATTTCAAACATATACGTTTCATCAAGTTTAATCGTACCTATCAAAAGTTACGCACCTGAGAAAATTTGGCTGATTTTCGAAAAAAAGGGGAAAGACCCCCTAAAAGTTATAGAACCTTAATGAAAATCACACCATCATATTCAGCGCATCAGAGAACCCTACTGTAGATGTTTCAAGCTCCTATCTATAAAAATGTGGAATTTTCCATTTTTTGCCAGAATAAAGATCATGGATGCGTGTTTTTTTTTGTTTTTTTTTTTTTTTTTTTTTTTTTCCAGCGGTGATCGTATCGACCCAGTGGTCCTAAAATATCGTGGGAGAGCTCATTGGAACGGAAAATAAAAGTTCCAGTGCCCTTTTTAAGTGACCAAAAAAAATGGAGGGCAACTAGGCCCCCTCCCACACTCATTTTTTTCCCAAAGTCATCCGATCAAAATTTTGAGATAGCCATTTTGTTCAGCATGGTCGAAAATATTATAACTCTGTCTTTTACGATGACTTAATCCCTTGAAGCTCCCAGGGGGAGGGCTGAAGTTTACGAACTTTACCCAATGTTAACATATAGCATTGGTTATTAGGACCCAGCTCAATGGTAACCGAAACTCTAAAAAACAGGATGTTGATACAAATAGATACATAAAAAGAATCGGATTTTAATGCTGTTTCAAATATATAAGTTTCATCAAGTTTAATCAAGTTTAATACCCATCAAAAGTTACGCGCCTGAGAAAATTTGGGTGATTGTCGAAAAAAGAGGGAAAGACCCCCTAAAAGCTATAGAACCTGAATGAAAATGACACCATCATATTCCGCGTATCAGAGAACCCTACTGTAGAGGTTTCAAGCTCCTATCTACAAAAATGTGGCAATTTGGATTTTTTGCCAGAAGAAAGATCACGGGTGCGTGTTTATTTTATTTTTTTTCCCCAGGGGTAATTGTATCGACCCAGTGGTCCTAGAATATCGTGGGAGGGCTCATTGGAATGGAAATTAAAAGTTCTAGTGCCCTTTTTAAGTGACCAAAAAAAATGGAGGGCAACTAGGCCCCCTGCCACGCTCATTGTTTTCCCAAAGTCACCTGATCAAAATTTTGAGATAGCCATTTTGTTCAGCATGTTCGAAAATTTTATAAGCATGTCTTTTAGGATTACTTAATCCCCCGAAGTTCCCGAGAGGAGGGCTGAAAGTTATGAACTTTACCCATTGTTAACAGATAGTATTGGTTATTGGGAAGTATACAGTACAGACGTTTTCAGGGGAGATTTTCCCTGGTAGTGGGGGAGGGGGGTCAGGCAGGGACGTACACAGGGGGGGGGGCTTCCGGGCCCGCCCCCACCCAAATCTCATGATTTTTTTCATTTTCCCATAATTTTCTGATTTTTCTCACAGAATAATGGGTTTGAAGGATTTGCCCCCCCCCCCCGAAACAAATTGGCCCCCCCCGAAACAAATTCCGGCGTACGTGCCTGGGGTCGGGGGTTAAGTGGGAGGATCTTTCCATGAAGGAAGTTTTCATGGGGGAAGGGACATTACTATGAAGGGGACGCCGGACTTCCCAGCATTATTTAAAAAAAGATCAGAAATTAAATATAAAAAAACAAGTTTTTCAACTGCAACAGCAGCAACATCAAAACTTTAAACGAACAGAAAATATTACATATATGATTGGGTTCACCCCCTAGTCAATACCTCACTCTTTAAGCCAGAGATTTTTTAGTACTTTCATAAGAGCTATTTATTCTAATTAACGGCCTTTGTGATTAAGCGGTCATTTTTAAAGAATTGGAACAAAATTGGAACTTTAGCTTAAAGAGCAAGGTATTGACTAGGGGGCGAACCCCCTAATATATGTATTAAAAATATATGAATATAGAAGTTCGTTACGTAAGTTAATTCGTAAGTTACGTATATTTATTACTAATAAAACGTTCGTAAATAAAATCAAACAAGTTTCAAGAAAGCCATTTAACCAAATAAAAGTAAATTAATATTAAAATTTTGTTTTAGTTATTCATGTACTGTGAGCCAAGATCAAAACATATATTTATTTAAAAATTTTCAAAAATTAAATAAAAAAACAAGCTTTTTTTAACTGAGAGTAAGGAGCGACATTAAAACTTAAAACGAACAGAAATGATTCCGTCTATGAAATGAGCTGTCCCCTCCTCAGCGCCTCGCTCTTGACGCTCAAGTTTGACGTTCTAACAACTCTATTTTTTTAAACAATGAAAAACTTTAGCGTAAAGAGCGAGGCGTTGAGGAGGGGGCAGCCCCTTTCATATACGGAATAATTTCTGTTCGCTTTAAGTTTTAACGTCGTTCCTTACTTTCAATTAAAAAAACTTGTTTTTTTTTTATTTATTTGCACATCAGGGGCAGGGGGCTAAAGTATTTGGATAGTTTGAAGTCAGAAAACAATTCATACTTCATATTATTGCATACAGACCCGCTATACTTTATCCCCCCTCCCCTAATATGCAAATATAAGACCCAACTTTTTTTCTAAAGTAACAAAGAAATTAATAAGGAAACCGGTTTGTTCTCGAGTCGTACACATCATAAACTTGAGCGAGTGACGTATAATGCACAAGTACCGTAATTTTTCATGAAGAGAGAGCCGGATTTTCCGGTTTTATTTAAAAACGATCAGAAACTAAATAAACAAAACAAGTTTCTTCAACTGCAAGTAAGGAGCAACATCAAAACATAAAACGAACAGATACTATCACGTATATGAAAAGGGTAGTTCCCTCCACAAGACCTTGCTCTTTACGCTAAAGTTTTGACTTTTTGTCCTAGTTCTTTAAGAACGATCCCTGAAACACAAGGGCCGGCTAATAAGAACAATAAGCTTTGTTTTAAAATTCTAAAAAAAACCTTAGCGGCAAAAGCAAGGTCTTGAGAAGGAAGCAAACCCTTTCATGTAGCCCAAATTATATATTTTCTATCTATTCTGTCACTTGTCTTTGTCTTGTCTCGCGTTAAGCTGAAAGAAACCAGCGAAAGAACGAGTTTGTTCTCGAGTTTTACATAGCATAAACTTGAGTGAGTGGCATACAATACACAAGTACCAGAATTCCTTCTCCCTACGGAAAATAAAAAAAACAAAACTCAAGTAAAATTCTCAAATTTGGAAAGCCTATTTTTCCATGGGTGATATTTTCCGGGGGAGGGGGGTATTTACCGCTGGGTATTTTGTGCGGGGGTGTTTTCCATGGGGAGCATTTTCCGGGGGTATTTTACGAAAGGGTATTTTCGGCGAAGAGGGGGTATTTTCCGGGGGAAAGGGCACTTTCCGGGGGTATTTTCCAGGGGTGTTTTCCAGGAGAAGGATATTTTCCTGTTTTTTTCTCAAAAACCCACTCACCCCCCCCCCCCGCGCGTGGGGGGTATTCTCATCATAGTGTATTTTCCGGGGGAGGGTATTTTCCGAGGGGAGGTATTTTCCGTGGGGGGGGGTATTTTCCAGGGGGGGGGGGTAAATTCCGACCACCTAATGGGATATACTACATGAACACTTTTAATGTATATAAGCATGATGATCAAGACTTACCAGAGTCATAAAAAGATGATACAGAATGAAGTAAATAGCAACTAAAGGAGCAAATGTTTCTGATGTTCTGAGCATAGTTTCGTCCATTACTTCCGTCCAGGCTTCTTGAGTAAGAATTTGAAACATAGACATGAACGCCTGAAAAACATCAATCATACATATGATTATGCACTAGGGAAAAGGGTATGTTTTGCGTATGTTATGGTATATCTGTATTTTTTGGAGCAAAACTTATAGAAGAAAACAAATTTCCAGGGAATTACTGGAAATTTCAGAGTTCTTCATCAAGACTAAATCTTCACCCCACAGCTATATCCAGCTCTTTTTACGGTAACATCTAACATGTTAATAAACCCAGCTAAAAAAAAGGAAAAATAATTAAATAGTTCACTCAGTGAACAATATATGAAAAAACTTCCGAGATCATAGGCAGTACAATATTGCTACGTAAGTAAAGAGCGATGTGAGAACAATGTATTATTTTTTTTTCTTTTCACCAAGACACTCAGTATGAAGGAATTGTCGTATAAACTTCAGAAGCAGCTCAATTGATAGGAAATTCAAAATTCCAGTGTCCTTTTTAAGATTAAGTTATTGGAGGGCAACCAGCCCCCTTAACACGCCCATCGTTTCTCCAGAAACATCCAATCAAAATATTGAGATTACCATTTTGTTTAACATAGCTAAACAAAATCACAAACATATTACAAATCACCATCAGTAAATTAATGAAACCCAAAATGAACAGAAATTACAATAAATAACCGAATCAAACTTAAAACAGGCAGAAATTAACTTGAGTAGGGCCGACAAACCCCATGCCTTCTTAAGACCAGAACGTAATTTACACTTTACTAATGAAAAAACAATAAACGAATGAATATGGATTGACAGTTTATACTGACAATTATTCCTTAAAGTCTTAATAACTTCTTTATTTATTAAAGTTTGAAAAGCGAAAATATTTAGATTGGTTTTTAGTTAAGTGCAATTTATGTTCTGGTTTTCAGAAGGCATGGTGAGGTGGTTTAATGGAGCTCTTTAATTTTCTTTGAAAAGACTTATTTAATGGAGTTTTCAATTAATACTGAAAAACAAAGAAAACCAAAATTTCAAACTGTGAGAAACAGAAAAAAAACTACCAATCTGAATAAAAAGGATTAAAAATTCCACAAGGAAACAAAAGCTTGAAAAAGTTGATACTTCTACAAAAAATAGCAGTAAGTCAGAGGAGCCAGAAAATTCAAATGCACAAAATTCAAAAATGCAATTGGTTAAAATAAAAGAAAATTACATTCTAACCTTTTATTGCGTATGAAATCTTTCACTGACTGTTGATGCGGCATATATTATTTTTTTTTTTTTTTTGGCTTTATTGACTTCTTTTAATCATCATTATCTTTTTATATTTTCCTTTTTATGTGTTCCTTTTGTATTTTTATTACCTATTTACTGATTTATTAAAAATATATTTATTATTCACTTGTTTATTATTCAATTGTTGTTTTTATTCATTATTCTATTTATTTATTGAATATTTAAAGCCTATTACTTTTTGTTTGTGTTGATTCAGCTTAAACAGGTTTGTCGTAAACAGCGCTTTGGAAAATATCACCAATATTTCTATTTAATGCGATTTCTTTATTTGTAGAGCTTACTTAAGTAATCGCGGCAGTTTTTTTTACTAGATTTTATCTTAGCTTTATTCAATTGAAAAACAAATGAGTTGGATTCTTTATAGTGGAAAGGGCTATCTCAGAACCAAAACTGCCCGGTTTATTTTGAAATTTAAAGACGAAGGGCATTTTACCCTTTTTTATTTGGTGAGCCCTGCCAGAATAAGAGCAGCGAAGAAGATTATCAAACAATTCGTGGTAAAAAACTGTAAGTAAGAAGTGACCCGACTTAATAGTAACCGAAACTCTAAAAAATGGAATTTTGATACCAATAGATACATCAGAAGAATCTGATTTTTATGCTGATTTCAAATATTTAAGTTCCATCAAATTTAGTCCTTCTCAAGTTGCAAGCCTAAGAAAATTTGCCTTATTTTCGAAAAAAGATGAAAAAAACTCCCTAAAAGTAATAGAATCTTAAGGAAAATCACACCGTCAGATTCAGCGTATCAGAAAACCTTATGGTAGAGGTTGCAAGCTCTTATCTGCAAAAATGTGGAATTTTGTATTTGATGCCAGAAGAAAGATCACGGATGCGTGTTTTTTTTTATTATTTTTTTTTTTCAAGGGGTGATCGTATCAACCCAGCAATCCTAGAATGTTGCAAGAGGGCTCATTCAAACGGAAATTAAAAGATCTAGTGCCCTTATTAGATGACCAAAAAATTGGAGGGTAACTAGGCCCCCTCCAACTCTATTTTTTCCCAAAGTCACCGGATCCAAATTCTTAGATGGCTATTCTGTTCAGCATAGTCGAAAAATATAATAACTATGTCTTTGAGAAATACTTAATCCCCCAAAGTCCCCGGGGGAAGGGCTACAAGCTATGAACTTTGCCCGTTGTTTACAGGTAGTATTGGTTATTGGGAAGTACACAGACGTTTTCAGGAGGAATTTTTTCTGATGGGGGAGGGAGGTCGAAGGGAGAGGGTTACATGGGGAGATCTTTCCATAGAGAAATTTTTCATGGGGCAAGGGAATTTTACATGAAGAAGGCGCCAAATTTCCCAGCATTATTTAAAAAACGATCAGAAATCAAATACGGCAACAAGTTTTTTTCAACTGAAAGTAAGGAGCAACATTAAAGCTTAAAACGACCCTTCTCCCGTGAACTGTGGGGGATTAAGTAATCCTCAAAGATATATTTATTAGATTTTCGACTATGCTGAACAATATAGATATCTAAAAATTTTGATCGGGTGACTTCGGGAAAAAAAATGAGCGTGGGAGCGGGCCAAGTTGCCCTCTAATTTTTTTTTGGTCACTTAAAAAGGGCACTGGTGCTTTTAGTTTCAGTTCGAATGAGCCCTCTCACGATATTCCGGGACTACTGGATCGATACAGTCGCCACTGAAAAAAAAATAAAATAAACGTGTATCCGTGATTTTTCTTCTGGCAAAAAATACAAAATTCCACATTTTTGTATATAGGAGCTTGAAACATCTTCAGTAGGGTCTTCTGATGCGCTGAATTTGATGGTTTGATTTTCATTAAGATTCTA
This sequence comes from Artemia sp. Qi Xiang Cuo, assembly GCF_049724085.1. Taxonomy (NCBI): domain Eukaryota; kingdom Metazoa; phylum Arthropoda; class Branchiopoda; order Anostraca; family Artemiidae; genus Artemia; species Artemia sp. Qi Xiang Cuo. The sequence continues at coordinate 73,681,707 of NC_142799.1, read as the reverse complement.
TCACTTTTAGGGGGTGTTTTTCCTCTTTGTTCGAAAATAAGGCAAATAGTTTCAGGCTCGTAACTTTTCATGGGTAACACTAAACTTGAAGAAACTTATATATTTGAAATCAGCATACAAATCCAATTCTTGCATTGTATCTACTGGTATCTAAATTCTTTTTTTTTAGAGTTTCGGGTACTATTGAGCCGGGTCGCTCCTTACTTAAAGTTCGTTCCCACGAACTGTTTGATCACTTTAAGGATATTAGTTCGAAATGGGTCAACATCGCCAAATTGAATTTCTATTCTTGTTTACAGGTCTTATATTTTATTAATTAAAAAATAATTTTTTTATACATTTTTTCTACTTTTTAATTTTTTAAGAGAAAGGGATAGGGAGAAAGAAAGACAGACAGACAGATAGAGAGGGGGCTAGGTGTGCAGACAGGAGCTTGCTTATACTTGTAATTGAACCTTAGTTTTCTTAGACAAAACCACTGCGTGCTCTACAACGACCATATTTATCCAGTTTAAAATTAAGTTTCACCGTGAGCCCACTTACCTCGGGAAAAGTTTCAAATTTTGTGAAGTCTCTTAGAAAGCAGAAAAGCTGCATCGAAATACTGGATGTTATAATCAGCAAACACATTGTAAAAATGATGAGACTTCCAAGTTTTTTTCCTGGTCCAAAAATTTTGTAGACAAAATCCTCTAGCAACGGTGATGCTTTCATTAAACGGACTATTCGGAGAACCTTAAATTATAAAACTAGAATATCATTTCAAATAAACAATGAAGAAATAAATTCCATACAAAATACTAAAAAAGAGACACAAAAATAATTTCGAAAAAAAACATTATGAAACTCTGTCATGACAATTTCAATGAGTGTTCCGAATTTTTTTACTTGAAAAACTTTTGTCATCGGACTTGAACATGTGAAACCCGTTTTTCATTTAGTTAAGCCCCATGGAAAATTGATCAAACTTCAAAATTAAAAAAAAATAAAAATTCTAGTCATGATTACACAGGAGGCTATATCAGAGACAACACTCTAACGTTATCTATAGTTAAGAGTCATAAGCCTTCATTATGTTATTAAATAAAACAAGTTATTAAATAAATAAGTTTTTTTAACTGAAAGTAAGGAGCGACATTAAAACTTAAAACGAACAGAAATTAGTCCGTATATGGAAGGGGATGTACCCTCCTCAACGCCTCGCTCTTTACGCTAAAGTTTTTTATTGTTTTAAAAAATAAAGTTGTGAGACAGAGTCAAACTTTAGCGTAAAGAGCGAGGTGTTGAGGAGCGGACAGCACCTTTCATATACGAAATAATTTCTGTTCGTTTTAAGTTTTAATGTCGCTCCTTACTTTCAGTTAAAAAAACTTTTTTTTTGTATTTAATTTCTGAACGTTTTTGAATTAATGCAGCTTTGATTTTGGCTCACCGTACATGAATAATTAAAACAAAATTCGCATATTAATTTTCCTTTTTTGGCTAATTGGCTTTCTCGAAATTTTGTTCTGACGTAACTTACGAGTTAACTTACGTAACGAATTTCTATATTGTTTTTATTACGTATATTAGGGAGTTCGCTCCCTAGTCAATACCTCGCTCTTTACGCTAAAGTTCGAATTTTGTTCGAGAAGATGCATCTATTGATATCAAAATTTCGTTTTTTAGAGTTTCGGTTACTATTGAGCCGGGGAGCTCCTTACTTACAGTTCTTTACCACGAACTGTTTGATTCTTTTTTCTCCAAAGAGCAAATCGATAGAAACTTTAGAGGGGACTCAGTCCATTTGAAATTGAAAAGTTTAGTGCGCTTTTTAAGAGCCAAAGGTTAATGGAGAGTAACCAACCTTCTCTCGCCCATTTTTGTTCAAAACAGTATAAAGTTCAAGTAACTCTGCCTTCGGGCATAAAATGATCCGTAACAGCTCCTGGGACAGGAGCTGTTACGCTGTAAGGAGCTGTAAGTTATGCATTTTGCGCATCCCTTAGAAATATCGTTTGCATCGGGAAAGGGGGACATGTTTGATGCTCGGTCTCTAAATAGGCTGTGGGTATCGAAGTGATCTCTTCAGGGAATTTTGAGAGGGATGTTGAATTAAATTAAAACACGCTATGTGCATGCAGCTTGCCGTAAGGGCGTATCAGTAATTTCCAAGGAATGTCTGGTGGTACTGAGTAGGATCTTTTAGGGCATGTTGATAGAGATATTAAAAAGTGATTGGAGAGCAACCAGCCCCTAATCACCCATTTTAGATGCCACCCTTCAACACTGATCAAAATTTTGAATAAACACAGGATTTATCAATGGGAAAGGGGGGAGTTTTTGATCCTGATTGTTGCTGAAAAGGGTAATGATATTATGGTGAAGATGTATGGAAATGATGAGGGGGATGCTGAACTAAATCAAAAGACAGTATGTCAGTCCAAATTTTCAAAAGAGAATATCTGCAATATTTTATGGGCTATGGGTATTAACTTGAATGTTTCTGGGCCACTGTGAGTGAGACTAATTGAAACTGCAACTACAAATTTGACTACTTGCGACCGCAAATATTTTGAACTGCTACTACGATTACTTGCGACTACAACTACTTACAACTGTGACTACAAGTGACTGTGGATACGACTGCTTCCGACTGCGAATCAAAGATTAAGATAACAGATATTAATTTAGATTAATAAATAAGTCTTAAAACGGATTAAAACTAAATTAAGGACCCGAGTGAAACTTAGAACAAATAAAAATTACTACAAACGAGAGTTTCACCACAACTCCTTCCCTCTTCTAACCCTCTCTAACATAACAACCCCCTCTTCTAACATATTCTGCCAAATATTGAGTCGTTTGCGCTTTAGTAAAAAGAAAATATAATATATATTTTTTTAATTTATAAAACTGAAAAATATTGTAGTTACATCACATCTTGAATTGCTTTGAATCCAGGAATTATTGTCCTAATATATTATACATTAGTTTAAATTTGTTTGTTCTTTCCGGTCATCTTAATAATCATTGTGATTTATGGTAATTTTTAGGCGGGTTTTGACTAACTAAAGCACACTGCTCTAAATACACTTAAATTTTTTAACTAAACATAAGTGAGGTAATGGGAAGGGGATTTATCTCCTCCCCGATCAGTATGTGTTATTTTGATGTTTTATATGATTACTTATTTTAATTTCTGTTTTTTCTGGGTTTCATTTTTTTAATAGTAATTTCTTTTCGTTTTAAAATTGAATTATAATAGGACTTTATTTCTGCTCGTCTTAAGTCTAATATTGCCCTTGACTTTTATTTAAAATATTTCTCTCCTGGAAAGCTTTTTTAATTAATCAAACAGTTCGTGGTAACGAACTATAAATAAGGAGCGACCGGGCTCAATAGTAACCCCTGTTATTGTTACCATTTTTATTGTTTTAAAAAATAGAGTTTTGAGAAAGAGTCAAACTTTAGAGTAAAGAGCAAGGCGGTGAGGAGGGGACAACCCCTTTCAAATACGGAATAATTTCTGTTCGTTTTAAACTTTAATGTCGCTCCTTACTTTCAATTAAAAAAACTTGTTTTATTTTATTTAATGACATAAATAGTAGGGGAAAGATACGGAAAAAATGGTCGAACCAGGAAAAAATTGGTATAGAAATTATTTTTGCACCACTGTGTTCAGAAAAGAGAGCTCTACAACATATCAAAAATCTAAATCTCCATCCCGTTGCGAAATTCCCTTTTTTTCACGTTTTTTGCGCCTATATTTTAGATATTTCCAGAATCCGAGAATAAGGAACCGTCAAAAGAAAAGTAGTTTATTGATGGTTTCCCTTTTAAGAAACGATTGTTTTTGTGATCTTTTATTAGACATAAAAATAAATTTTAATAATTTAATTTTTTTTTTTTTTTTTTTTTTTTTTGAAGTAAAAAAAAAAAAAAAAAAAATCAAGCGACACACGATCACGGGGTATTTTTCGAAGAGGAGCACGAATTTTCGGTTCATTTTTCCCCATCTGAACAAATAGCCTACCGGCGTTCCGAATCCATTTCTTTTCCTACCGAGCTTTATTGGTGACATTTTCAACCAGCTGGAAAGTCCCTTCTGATATTCACTTTCTGTTACACCATGCCTTGGTCTTACACTCTTTTCAAAGTTATTTCAGTCTACCGAGCCTTGTAGAGCCACCTATCTGCAAAAAAACTTCTCAGATGGAAAGTATTTTGGAGTCCAAGCAGAGATTTAACACAGGTGCGTTTTTGTTTGTTTTTCTTGCCGATGCTTTTCTAATGTAACTACTAGGAAGCGGAAAGGAATCGGAGGAAGGAAATATAGAAAGGAAAGAAGACTCTACGCTCGTCCTACCTCTCTTTTCTGACACATATTTTATCAGCGCCATCTGTCTGAAGAAAACTTAAGTACAGCAAACAAGTCGCTAGAGTGCAGCACGGTCGACGCCGCTAGGCGGAACGAAAAAGCTATTTCTCTAGTGGAAGCGAGAGTACTCTCGACTATCGCCGGTCCCTTTCGCGGATGTGACTGTCAGATTTCCCTGGTCAAGAATCCTTAAAGCACCCATGATACTCGACGCCGGCTTTCAATAAGATTAACAGTTCATTTATTTTAGTAACCTATCTGAACTGGGGAGGGTTTAGCTACAGATTTTTTGGTTCAGAATCAGGGTTTTCGTTGTAACATTCACCGACAGCTCACTTATTCCCAGCTCTCTTTTTTAGATGGCTGAGACCGCAGTTTTATGTACCCTTTGTGAACGTTCAATAGACACCTCAGAATCGTCGGTACTGACAGAAAAAGGAGCTACGGCGATCAATGAAGCTAGCAAAACGAGAGGTACCAGCATCTCTGTCGAGGCAGGGAACCAAGTCCATGTTGCTTGCAGAAAGACTTTCATAAACAAAATATACCTGTCGAAAATTGAGAATGAGAGACGACGAACCTTGCAATAAAAGACGGAAGCAGAAAAAGTGGTACTCCGATCACGGACTCCAAGTTTCAACTTCCAAGAGTGTTGCTTTTTCTGCACTACAAGGATAAATCTCAACACTAGCCACAGAAAAGGACACGAGTGGTACAAGGTTCGGACTAAAGACTTTGAAGAGAGTATAAAGGCAGTGTGCAAAAGCCGTGATGATGATTGGTCAAATAACTTTTCCGCCGAATATGTGCAGTGTCAGACCTGCACGCAGTTGACGCTATTTATCACGCAGCCTGTTCTTCTATGTTTTGATTAAATAAGAGCCTTCCAGCCAGATTTGTGACGCTAGAACTTTTTGGAATACTCGAAGATACTGCGCCAGATAAAAAACGTCCGAGCAGGGGGTGGCCAGGTCACGATGAAAGATATCAGTCGTTTTTGAAGCTGGCTAATTTTTTCGAAGAAAATGACGAAGAACAGTATACAGTCAGTGAACTTGTTGTTAAAATGGGAGAGCTTTTGAATGGGACAGACATTGAACCGTACTGTAACAAGTACTTGAAGAGCAAGCTTCTGGAACATTTCAGTGACCAGCTAGTATTTGCAACTATTGACGATAAGGCTGACGTGGTGACATTCAAAGAAAAAGCATCAGCGATACTCCAGAATTTTTATTGCTTGGACAAAACCGATAACGAAGAGAGTGAGAAAATTAAGCTTATTAGAGCAGCAGCAAAGATTATCAAAAGTGATATCAAAGGACTGCCAGCACAGAAGGAATCATATATGACCGCAAAACAGATTTCTTCTGGAGAACAGCTGGAAGGCTCTCTATCTGATAGCCTAATGGTGTTCTTAGATGAAATATTCGTTGGAACCGATGTTTCTTTCAAAGTGCTTGCCATTGGCAATTCCATCGTTCAAGCAGTTCGCCCGCGTGCCCTCATTTGTCCACTGCAACTAGGCTTAGCAGTGCAACTGGATCACCATTCAAGTCCAGATTTCTTATTGACACTTTACACAGCCGTGGATTTTGCTCCTCCTATGCTGAAGTCAAGAAATTTAAACGCTGTGCATCAGTCCATGATGAATCTAGCCTTGCAGGAGTTACCTCCGCACATCCTGTGCAGCATGTAGCTGATAATGCAGATCACGATGTTTGCACGATGGACGGAAGAAACACTTTCCATGGGATGGCTCTGCTAGCAACAGTCACGCCTCCTCTCAGTAACAGCCGATCACCCATTCCGAGAGTTGAAGTTTCATTAGATGAAGTAGCCCAAAAAGGAAAAATTCCCATCTACCCTTACCGCTTAAGTGAGACAGTGCTTTCAAAGGTGCAATATAAGAAGATCCCTGGCAAAAAATGTCAACGACCCGTATGCCTCACTCGATCAGCTTTGGTTAGCTACCGGGTTCCTGAATGTCCCAAGGCCGAGTTGGAATGGATTCATGCAGTCAGTTTTCTCTAACCAAATACATCCTGAAACGGGAAACCTTCGCAGCAAGGCAAGCGTCTTGTTTTTGCCGATGATTGACCTCCCGTCTAGCAACGAATCCTGCCTTTACTCAACCATGCGCTTTGTAGCTTCGCAAGGCAGAACCTACGGATTCAAACCCGTTCTCACATTTGACCAGCCGCTCCGGTGGAAGTCTATGAAGATCTTCAAGTCGGACACGACGAATGAGCTGAGTAGTATTGTTCTCAAGTTAGGCGGTTTTCATTTGATGATGAGTTTTGTCGGATGCATAGGACACCTCATGCAAGGTTCTTGTCTGAAAGAGGTTCTGGAATTGGGATACGCGACTGGTGCAGTGCCGCAAATTCTTTCTGGAAAAACGATTTCTTGAGCTATTCGAGCTCATATTCTCGTGAGCTCGGCCATATATGCTCATCTCCTCGAAGAAGAGCAAGCGACGTTGACGTCTCTAGACATGTCTACTGTCTTCGCTAAAGTACTGGATGGATACCTCCCACCCGAAGATCTCAGTCATGATCCCCAGCTCAAGCAACTTGAAAACTTTCTCAAGCAGAGACGCCAAGACCTGCTGACTCAGAGAACTGCGAAGCTCTGGTTTCAGTATCTTCACATGGTTGGGATACTGCTTAAGTTCATACGTGCCGAGAGACTAGGCCTGTAGGATTTGCACCTACAATCTGCAGTAGAGATGCTTCCGTTTCTAGCAGCATCTGGACATAACCTCTATGTCAAGTCGGTCTGGATATACCAGCAAGAGATGGCTAAGCTTCAAACTAGTCACCCACCAGTATTCGAAGCATTTGAACAGGGAGGTCACACCATTAGAAGATCAGAGCGACGCTGGGCTGGGCTCTCGGCAGATCTTGTCATCGAGCAGGAGTATATGAGAAGTCTGAAAACATCGGGCGGTCTTACAACTGGAGGTAGGATGACAGAACAGCAGAGTGCCATTTGGGTTCTTTCAAGACCAGTATGCCTGGCGATCAACCTCTTGATGCAAAATTTGACAAAAATTGGTTACTCGACAAGTGAGCAGCAGCACGACATGAGTTCCAGTAGAAAGGAGCGTGACTTCGACGATACCCAGAAACTCGTCGGATACTTCGGGGAATCTTCTCCGTTCAGAGGTGACAATCTGCTTAGAAACATTGCCAACGGCATAACTTCTTCCCAAGATGTTAATGTTGACGAGGCCGATGTGGCTGGAAAGTTGATTCTAAGTAAGATGACGGAAAAAACCTTGAAGGAGCAAGTCTTCAAGAAAAAAGACCAAGTGACCCTAATGAATGCCAAAAAGGCGGGGTCCTCTGTGGTAGCGCACATAGATCCGGCGCTCTTTTTCCAGTGGCTTATAATAGTAACCCAACGAACTGACCTCCGAGAAGAATACTTCAAGTACGAACTTTGTACGATCCCTCCTTCTCTTTTCGAAAGCGATGGCCTTATGAGAAAAGCAAATAAGCCAGAGCTTGCAAAAGCGATCTTTCAGGCTTTCGGGATTGAGACTCAGTCACCCTCAAGACCTGCTTCTGAGTGTAACATCGTCTTGGATGGTGGTTCTCTTCTACATCGAGTTCCATGGAAGTTAGGGTCAACCTTCAAGGTCATCTTTCGTTGTTCGATCGTTGTGTTTGATGGATATGAAGGTGGTCCGGCAATCAAAGATGCTACCCATTTACGTCGAGCAAGGATGGTTGGCCGCCAAGTCTTTTTCACCGAAGAGATGACCCTCTGCATGAAGAAAGAAGAGTTTCTTTCATGTAAGACAAACAAAGGACGTTTCCTGAAACTGCTCGGCAACCATTTGGAAGCCGTTGGTTTCCGAATTTTCCACTCGGAAGGAGACGCCGACGTTCCGATTATAGAAAAAGCCGTAGAAGCTGCTAGTCTTACAGACACAAACGCGGTTGCTGATGATACTGACATCTTGGTTCTTCTGATCAGTCGATCAGATTTGCGTTCCGGGCGTTTATATTTCTCACCTGAAGCTAAGTTTGGCGGTACTAGTACAGCTTGGGATATTAGTGAGATGAAGCAGAAGCTAGGAACAGATGTCAGCAATCTGATACCGTTCTGTCATGCCGTGCTGGGTTGTGACACAACCTCTCAACTTTACGGAATAGGAAAGGGCAAAGCCGTTCAGCTGCTACTTTTCAACAAGAGTTTCAGGGACAGCGCTGCTATATTTGGCGACAAGCTCGCATCGCTTGACGATATTGTGGCAGCAGGAGAGCGAGCATTGTTGATACTGTACGGTTGCCCTGATGTTTCGAACCTGGACACTGCCAGAAAGCTGATCTTTCACAGAAAAGTGAGCACTGCCACCACTGTCGTGCATCTACAAGAACTGCCACCAACTCAGGCAGCAGCGAAGTACCACTCGCTACGTGTCTACTGCCAATTTCAAATCTGGCTTGGGAACCCAGTAGACCCTTTACGCCTGGGATGGAAACTGCAGGATAACGAAGTTTTTGCGCCAATAAAAACAGATCTCCCTGCCGCTCCATCTCAGCTGCTGAAAATTATCAAATGCTCGTGTCGTATTGACGGCTGTGATAGTGAAAAGTGTACCTGTAAGAAAAACGGACTTGAGTGTACTATAGCCTGCCGTACCTGTGAGGGAAGCTTGTGCAACAATTTGAAGTTTCAAGAAGAAGAACTTAGTGAAGAAGAATAACAGTTAACTGTGATGATGAAAAATCTAGTTCCTACATTTTGATGATGTGCAATTTTTATATATTTGAAACATAAGATAAAAGCTTTTCTCTGAACACAAGAACATAAGTTAGAACCTACCTTGTCTCATGGTGTTTGGCGCTGAGGTGTTTCGTCATTCCTGTTTATTGTTGTTTAGTCTTTTTTTTTCTAAGCCTTTCGTTTATATAGCCAAATAGACTACAAGAACGACAAACTTATTCCGTAGTAGACCTTGATAAACACTGGTAAGAGTTTTTTTCCCCAAAGACAAAGTTTTTCCCCATTTTTTTTTTGCTGATAAATATTTTTATTTTGCTTAAGTAATAGAATGAGTATCAGAAGTGAATTCAGAGCCGAAATCTGATCTAAAAAGATGTGTAAAACATTATAGTTTACGTTTTTAATTTTTTCCCGGTTTTTGAGAAAATAAATAAAAAAAACATTAAAAAAAAACAATTTTGCATCGAGCTAGAGATTTAGATTTTTGATATGTTGTTAAGCATTTTTTTCCGGTCCGGATGGTGAAGAAACCATTTCTGTACCAATTTTTTCCTGGTCAAAACTTATTTTTCTCCTACTAAAAAGAATGTCCAAGTATATGACCTGTAAATTGTTGAATATAGAGATCAAAGATTTTATTTTGGGGGGATAAAGGATTCAGGAGAGGGGCTGACAAAACAGAAGATTTTCAAAGTATTTGGACGATGAACCCATTCCCCCTCCCTCTTTTGTGGCCCCAATTCCTCTTCTTATAGATTGCTTAATTTTACTCTAACTTTCATCAACTCTCTGTCCAAAATATAAATAATGTTTTTAAGCTGTTTACCTGAAAGTACGTAAAGGCTGAAAGATAAAACTGAGGTATGACATGAATCGTAGTTCCAAGTGCTAGCAGGAGTTCAAATTTGAAAATTGACCGCTTCAAATAACCAGTGATGCCGAAAATCCAAATTTTTACTAATGTTTCAAGATCAAAGAAGATTGTAAACGCCACCTAGAATAGATATATTCACCTTAGGGCTAACATCAGTCTATAAACATACATATAATGTGCAGGAAAAAGTCTTGTTACAAACTCACTATTGGAAGCAGAGCTTGAACAAAGCAAAAACCCTTCATTACTTGATAGAAAGGAAGCCTTATAACCAGTTCCTAGCTCCGGATCAATTGGCTTGGAAATTTCTCCTGATAAGAGATAAGCAACGTCAATGTCCAGGTGATGATGACTGGAGAATTCAATTACCTACTGCCAAGAGTGCGGTGTTACGCTCTGCACAGGCTGCTTTACGACTGAACACAGACATTTTTGACGATTTAGTAGTTTTATATACTTGATGAGTTCAAACATTAAATCTGTGCCTTGTGAAATGGATATTGTGTATTTGTCATCTGGCTTGTTAATAGAAAATTCCATATCTCAGAAGCTCCTTGTGTGATCAAAGGCTACATATATTCATTAGTTAAGGAAGAGCACGTCCAAAGGGTATCATGACCCCCTCCCCCCTCAAAAAAGAAAAAAGAAGGCAATGGCTTGAATATGAACTTTTCAAAGTGAACTTTTGGGCTTCTTTTCACGGAGCATTAATTTGTATAGTCCCAAATTCTGGGATGAGTAAAGAAATGATTAATCTCTTTAAAATACAAGGCTCTGGTCTAGGTTTGAAAATATTAAAACGGATATTCTAACTTCCTGCATGAAGTTTTCTTTTGTATTATTTCCCAGTCCACTGCGATGGATCATAATAAATAACAAATAAGGAAATTTGAATATTTGTGTAGTACCAACCATAAAAATGAAAGTAAACAAACCTCAATATAATACTGTGTGTGATAGAATGATTCTCTTGGTCTTCCGTCGTGCTTGTAACTAATACTGGCCATGACCATTGCATTCAAAAGGATGACAATTATGATGAGAATGTGAAACGTTGCTGAATTTAAGAAATTTATAAGCACCCTTGCCGCGCGTCGCGTTGAGGCTGAATCTGTAACTGCTATCACCTGCCAATTGGTATCTGACCCTTTCAAGAGCTAGAATTCATAAAGTTGGTCATTGGTAAGTTTGTGCACTTTGGTAGTATTATTAAAAAAAAAAGTAGAATATACTTAAGTACAAAAAGTGTAGGGCCAAATGGCGCGGCCTTTTTTAAGTTGGAAAAGTCTGGAAAAATAGGAAGACAAGTCTTAGAGCTACGATTAGGGTTTTAGAAGTCACTGTAGTGAGGTTTCTAAAGCATGGTTCAGAGAATTTTGCGCTTCAAAAAGCTGAAAAAATTTGCCAGAGCTTATTTCATAATTGTGTAAGAATAGATTAAGCTACTTATTTGAGCGACTGTATTATCACAGAATAATTTGATAAGCGTTGATAGGTTACCAAAGCTTATACCGTTTAGACATACTAAACAAAATTAGGAGGCTCTGGGATGAAGTGGGAAGGGCTCATCGACAAAGATTTAAAGATTTGATCACAATATCTAGATCACATAATGAACAAAACTTTAAAGAAATTTTCCGCTTAAAAGTTCACTAAGCTTAAAATAAAATCGTTCCTGGGAAAATGAAAATCAAACCAAAAAAGTGGCCCCAATTCAGACACTTATTTGAAATTCTTGAAAATTAGAGAAAAGCGAGCCACCCCAGAGTGAATATCTTAAACACCTTTACGCTCTAGCGAGTTTGCAGTAATATTATTTAATTGTATTTAATTGTTTTACTGCAAAAAGTTCTTCAGCAGAACCCAAAGTTATATTGAGATAAATTTACCACTTAAAATTTAAATTCCATTAATCAATTTCAATTAAATGATTGTTTTCTATTGAACCAAAACATCGTATTCGCACCTAAATTTGCTGCGCTCTTTTCATTAGAAAGAACTTTAGTCTGAGAAGCTTGATTTTCTTTCGTTTCTATTCTTTTTTCTAGGGCTGGCATTTTTTTGTTACTTGAAAATCATAACACGTCAATAATCTTTCGTGAAGCCTAAGATCCCTTTAATAGTTTTTAAGATGGAGCAGAAGCACTAGATGGAATATGATAGAGCTAGATGGAGCAAAAGCACTGGGTGGACCATGTCTTTAGAGTAAAATGTGTTGGATTAAAGGTATAGTTTAGCAACAAAATTGTAATATTTGGTAAAACAACAAAGTTGATCATCTATAATATTGATTTGGCTCCATATAATGTTGATCTAAAATCCCTTTAAACTTTAATTATTGCTAATTGGCTGAAATTGGCTTCATATTTCCAATTTTTCAATGATTTTTCCGTACCAATATTTTTTTTCTTTGACAGCTGATTACGTGTGAATGTAAATACAAAAATGGGAAAATTTTAAACAATTTAGGTAAAATGTTTTAAATTTGGATCGGTTTCAAAGCAATTTCACAGCAATAGTAGATTGCCCTAATTTTGACTTTGGAGGAAAACAGGCTCCAGACGATCTGTTTAGCTCGCTGAATATCAAAGGACTTCCTAAATGTTTGAAAAAGAAAAATATAACAGAAATAAAAAAGAATGTCTAAAAAACCACTTGGTAACAGCAGCCATGAGGTATGTATGACTCAAGAGCCAATCTATAATAGCCTTCAGAGTTGCCACTAAACAAACGTACAGCGTGTGTGAGGTTGTTGGGCATTTGAAGTATGACTAGCCAAGGTAACTTACGCAAGCCATTGATGCATGACAAGAGATGAAGATTGATGATTAAGTAAGTGTGTAGGTGTAGTTAGGTTAACAAGTAATATATAGCAGCCTACGAGTTCCTTTTTTGTTGTTTTTTCAAATGCTTATATGGAGTACCTAAACACAAACTACATATTTATCTTTGTGGGAACTGGTAATATTTGGGCGGAAAAAAGCTCATACATATTTTTCAAGAACTAACACTGAAATAATTTTTATTGTGTTAAATAGCTTTGAGTTTTAAAGTTTATGCAATTCTTATATCATAAGATTTTATATTCCCGGCATTTGAAGCTCTGGGAATCAACATTCGAAATTCAAAGACATTATGTGGAAAATAAATTGAAAATAATGTATTATTAATATCCTTAATATCCTCATATATCCTTTATTCTTAACTCAGCTGTTCTGTTGGTATATCCCATTTATATTTCGTTAGCTTACTCGGATCTTAAGGCCATTACAAACATTTCTACAATTAATTTTTCAATAAAAAATTTTCATTTTATCTTTATAAGCCCGTTGTCTCTCCTTTCCTCACTAATGTGAAAATAGAGCTGAAATAAATAAAGCTCAACTAAACAAAACACTTTCGTTTTTCCTGTTCGTTAGAATAGTAAAAAAAGAGAAAAAATGTATATAAGCTTTAAATGTCAAATTTTTCTACCCTATCTTTGATGTCAAAACAAACTTTGCACAAATAAAGTTTATTTTGATGCCAAAATAAACTTTGCTTGTTAATAGCAGTAAAAAGAAGTTTCTCTCTCTTTTTCAAATGTGATGCCTTTCATAAAACACATTTTTATATATCGGAGCCGAATTATTTGTTTGAGGTGCCAAGAACATAAAAAAAAGTGTCCCCTTGATTCATTTGGGTCGATTCGTGCTTGAAAGCCAAGACTAAAAAACGTCTTGGGCCATTCCAGAATTATGAAGTTCTTAGAATATTTTTTTTTATTTTTAGTATTTTTAGTTTTTTCTAGTATTATTAGTACTCGTATTTTTAGTTATTTTTAGGCTTTAGTATATTTTTATTTATATTTTTAGTTTTTAGTATAGTTTTTAGGAGAAGTTTTTAGTATATAATCTCGCAAATATCACAATACAAATATCAAATATCACAAATATCACAAATATCGCAAATATCACAAAACTCCCTAAAGATTCCAACCTCAAAAATCATTTGGTTCCCAAAGCAAACTATACCTCAAAAAGAAACTTTCGCCCTTTTTAAGCTGTTTAATGGTATATTTTTTAGCTTATTTTTGCTGATTTTTCACTCAAGTTTCTATCTCACAACTCTTGCACCCACTGCTACCAAAAAACTGATAATTGTATATGAAGGTTTTTTCATCTAAAACTGCGTTCCTGATTTTCCTTACTCTTAAGTTTTATGTGGTTATGCAAGACTTCAAGTAGCTAGTTCAATTAATCAGATTTTATTTTTCATTCCTCTCAGGTGCTATAGGTATTTTTTTTTATCCATTTAAAAAAAATAAAAATAAAAAAATAAAAAAGAGGAACTTACTTTAGATTCATTGTCATCTGTAAGGCGATTTGCTCTGTTTCCCCACATTTGCTGGAACTGTACTCTTATTTCATTAAACGTTTCCCTTACTACGGCAATAAAAACATTTTTGACGAGCCATGAGAGAAAGAATATAAGTGTTGTGAAGTAAACAACGGACTTCCAACCGGGCATGCTGTCCATCGTTCTATACATGATAAATACCCAACCTTCTTGAGAAGCAGCTTGATACACGGTGAAAATACTTGTTGCTGAAAAGGGCAAATTTTTGAATTATGTAATACTTTTAGTTTCAAAATTCAATAAATACTATTATTATGAAATATTTCAAAGATATAAGTATCTACTGAATATATTAACTATTAATAAAATAATCATCTTATCGAAATCACAGGAATTCCTCTCTTATAGAGAATCAGGCAAGAAATAATTATACCATAAAATATGATAAACAAGATACTAATGCTATTGTACCGGGCATTGCCAATAAAGAACGAGAAGATTATGTTCTGATCTGTGTTGCCACGGTCACAGGTTTCCTGTGAAACTTCACAGGTTTTTTTTTATGGTCACCGGTTCACAGGTTCTTGCGGCCGAATGGTAGAAAGTCACAGGTTTTTGTGCTAAAGATTCCTAATATGGCCTAATTTTCTGCTAAAAGTTGAATTTTGTTGAGCTCACATTTTCGGATTATTTTTGTGACTAGGAAACAACATCTATTAATCATAAATCTAAAGCTTCATTGCATTTTTCAGGCTTTGTGAAATTCGGAAGATATGTTTTCGCAATAAAAAAAAAATGTAATGTTAAATCTGAATAGTCACGGTTCCTGAATCAGTATAATTCGAATATTTTTTCGCACCAATTTTTTTTCTAAAGCATGTTATTCAACTTTTTGTAACTATGGGCTGAGGTTTCCACTTTACTAGGTTCTAGATACAAAGTGACAATCGTATATGTCTGTGTAGAAAAAAAAAAAATCAAAAGAAAGGGATTGATTGAACTCATGCCCATTGCAGTGAGCATCAAACTGAACCTTTTTTGAAAAGATATCGGACTTGAGAATTTGACTTCACTGGTCTATGCCAGAGATAATTCCGCTAGAAGATAATATTACATTCCTATTTTGTTCATTGGCACACAAAATTACAGCCATTTCTGGCTTGGATATTTATCACTTACTAGCAATTGTTCAAACTTTCCATACCTTATCTAAAAAGTATGGATAAAGACAACAGTCATCTGTTATTGAAATCTTCGTCACTTACTACGATTTGGTCGTAATTCCCATAGTTTAGCCATAGAACAAGTGATAGATTAATGGTTTGTTACACCATCTAATGATTGGATATTTTGAGTTCTGAACGCTTTCCGGAGCCAACCAAAATGGTCAGTGTAATATCTCCTGTTAAATCATCTTTGATCTATACTACTCATCCGTAACTAGGCCGTGTTTAGACGGACTGATTATTCGTCAATAATTGACTTTTCGGCGATAAAAAACGACTGTTTTTACAAAAATCGGCCGACTTTCTTCTAAAGAAAGTTCCTTGTTACTCGTCGATTTTGAAGAAGTCGGTCGATTGGAGAGCAAAAATTTTAAATGTCAGATTACGTAAGCAAAATTACTAACTTGATCACCCTTGTTCAAGGGTACAAGATCCTCTATAACTAAGCAGATATTCATTATGAAAAGAAAAAAAGAAGGGTAAAATTTTGAAACATTTTGCTGTGAATTTCTCACTGCCACTTCTGAATATTTCATGTTCTCTGCCAAAAATCGGCCGATTTCTTATGATCACGTTCGGAAGCGATGGCGATGAAAAACGGTTGATTTTCATGCAAAATCGGTCTGTCTAAGCACGGCATTGCTTCCATTGACTACCTGTGTTTTTTCAATATATCTCTGACTAGCAAGCTACGATCTCGACACTTTGAAAGCAGAATAGATTGGCAATGGATTACATTATCCTTCGCGTAACACATAAATGCTCTTTTGGCTTTCCCTTAAACAGATACTAAAAGGATAATATTAGAGTTTGTGCGTAGCACATCTGGAGACCCCCAATCTTACTACGTTGATAAGTTTGTTCAGACTTGACTAGATCTTTGGGTACTCGTGCACCCCACAACCTTTTTTAGTCCCTGTTCCTTTTAAAATTCAACCTTGAGACTTAGCCTCTCTAACTATTAAAGAGAACTATTTAACATTTAAAGTTTTTTACTGATATTGACCAAAATCCATCAACAATTGCTAACCGTCACTTCATCGACAAAACCGTCATTTCATTGACAAAAACCGTCATTTTATCGACTAAAAGGATCATTTCATTGACAAAATCCGTCGCAATCGCTAACCGCCAATTCATCGACAAAAAAGTATCATTTCATCAATAAAATTCGTCATTTCATCGACACAAATCAGTCACAACGTCGACAGTCATAACATCGACACGTAAACTCATCGACAGTCACAATCAATACCCGTCACAACGTCCACAGCTATAACATTGACACGTCATTTCATCTAAAAAAAAACTGTCGACGAAATGATGGGTCGATATTATGGCTGTCCTCGGTGAGACAGGAAGTGATTGTGACTGCCGATGAACTGATGTGTCGATGTTATGGCTGTCGAAGAGTTTACGTGTCGACGAAAATGACGTTTAGTGCCTTAGACTGTTATACGAAATGGTAACAACCCCATTGGATTCAGGGAATAAACCCTAGTAGTAAATATATTCTTAATAGGCTATGTCGTTCTTGCTTAAAATTAAATGAAAAAAAACAAGTTTTTTTTAACTGAAAGCAAGGAACGACGTTAAAACTTAAAACGAAGCGAAATTATTCCGTATATGAAAGGGGCTGTCCCCTCCTCAACGCCTCGCTCTTTACGCTAAAGTTTTTTATTGTTTAAAAAAAATAAGAGTTGTGAGAAAGTCAAACAGCCCGTTTCATATACGGAATAATTTCTGTTCGTTTAAGTTTTAACGTCGTTCCTTACTTTCAGTTAAAAAAAGCTTGTTTTTTTTTATTTAATTTTTGAACGCTTTTGAATTAATGCAGGTTTTGATTTTCGCTCACCGTACATAAATAATTAAAACAAAATTTGCATATTAATTTTACTTTTATTTGGTTAAATGGCTTTCTCGAAAGTTGTTTAATTTTATTTACAAACGTTTTTATTAGTAATAAATATACGTAACTTACGAATTAACTTAAGTAATGAACTTCTATATTCATATATTTTTAATACGTATATTAGGGGGCTCGCCCCCTAGTCAATACTCTTTAAGCTAAAGTTCGAATTTTGTTCCAATCAAAAAGTTCGTGTAACGAACTGTAAGTAAGGAGCGACCCGGCTCAATGGTAACCGACACTCTAGAAAACGGGTTTTTGATACCAATAGATACATCAAAAGAATCAGATTTCAATGACGTTCAAACGTTGGAAAAAAAATGAGCGTGGGAGGGGGCCTAGCTGCCCTCTATTTTTTTTGGTCACTTAAAAAGGGCACTAGAACTTTTAATTTCCGTTCCAATGAGTCCTCCCACGATATTCTAGGACCACTGGGTCGATACGGTCACCCCTGGAAAAAAAAAAACAAAAAACAAATAAACACGTATCCATGATATTTCTTCTGGCAAAACATGCAAAATTCCACATTTTTGTAGATAGGAGCTTGAAACCTCCACAGTAGGGTTGTCTAATACGCTGAATATGATGGTGTGATTTTAATTAAGGTTCTATAACTTTTAGGGGTGTTTCCCCCTTTTTTCAAAATCAGCCAAAAATTCTCAGGCGCGTAACTTTTGATGGGTAGGACTAAACTTAATGAAAGTTATATATTTGAAAGGATATCTGATTCTTTTGATGTATCTATTGTTGTCAAAAACCCGTTTTCTAGAGTTTCGGTTACCATTGAGCCGGGTCGCTCCTTACTACAGTTCGTTACCAGTTACTACAGTTACTACAGTTCATTACCACGAACTGTTTGAAAAAGGGAGGTTTTCAGGTCATATCGAATTAAAATTAGAATTAAAATTCAAACAAAAATTCAACTAAAATTACAAAGTTGAA
This sequence comes from Artemia sp. Qi Xiang Cuo, assembly GCF_049724085.1. Lineage (NCBI taxonomy): Eukaryota > Metazoa > Arthropoda > Branchiopoda > Anostraca > Artemiidae > Artemia > Artemia sp. Qi Xiang Cuo. The sequence goes on along the minus strand of NC_142799.1, from coordinate 73,663,321 downwards.
ATTAGAATTAAACAAATTAGAATAAAAATTAAACGAATTGAAATTCGAATTGAAAAATTTCAGATAAACTTAAAAAGAAACGGAGCTACATATAGTAATTTTAATTTTGATTCGATGTGACCCGAAATCACCCGTAAAAAGTTGGAATTAAAATTAATCCACAGCTAGGTTTCAAAAACCAAGAAAAAAGTTTCGCCGCCAAAAACTTTGATATGAAGACTAAGAATCAACGTATATTTAATATTGCCTCCAGTCATTTCTAAGGTCACATTTTCCCACATGGTCTTTAAGGAAAATACTATGCATCTGAAATTAAGGTGCAATTACACGATGCGGAAAACCGTGCGGAGGTGATTACACGTTTTTCCATATGAATTGAAAAATATGGTTTTCAACTTTGAAACCATATAGGTCATCGTAGGTCAAAATAGACATTCCGTTACTACAGCCGTTCTTTACTACAGCCTTCCTACGTTACAGCCTTTACTACGTTACTGCAACCGTTTACTACAGCGAGTTCGGACCTTGTCGCACCCAAAGATCCTTAATAGCTACCGAAGATCAACGACTGTCATCTTTTTCGCATAACTAATGCATTTGTCGAAGTGAAAATGACTCTCGATGATTGGTTCTTTACTTTTCGACTAAGATAGGTAGCGGTATCGATATAAAATTTTGCTCTGTTGACATTCTCGATGACGATATTTTTCTCCCATCTATTGAAATTGAACAAGCGCTACATTTAATTTATTGGTAGCATTAATGTCAAAGCCTGAAATGTCTGCAAAAGTCATGCAGGGAACACACCACCAAGGCCTTACCCAGGATTTTCTGTCGGAGGGGGTTTTACTAAAAAAAAATTTCGGGTGGGGGGGTTTACACAAAAAACCTCAAAAAACGCACAAAAAATTTGTTTATATCTATTTTTGTTACGTTTTTACGAGTCATAAAAACATTACGGGGGGGGGGGCTCAAAGCCCCTTAGCCCCTCTCTCGGTTCGGCCTTGCAGACCACTAGGTAGCATGCCTGTCCATTTTCCGTGACGTGTTTTTGCGCCAGAGGCAGATCTTCCCAGGTTTAAATATCTTTGCTATTAGCGTTCTAGCGTTGCTACTTCGGAGTACCAAAACTAAACTGTAGTAAGAAGGCCTGAACACGCTCTGAAAGTGGTCACAGGTTTTTTGACGAATTCCACAGGTTTTTGGGAACTTTTTTCACAGGTTTGGAAAATTCGTAGTGTCAACACTGGTTCTGATTGAGGGCCAACCAGGTGGGAATGAGCAGCTAAAGAGCTAGAACCTTCTGGTAAGGTTTCACTTCGTGTATAAGCTCAGAACTAAAGAACAAGACCTTGAAAATGTTATTCGTAAGTGTCATAGTCACAGGAGATTAGGAAAAAATAAAATAAAAATAGAAGAGAAAAAGGTTCACCATATTTTTGGAATCTTGGAGGTAATGGTGGGGATACCTAAATTTTAAAAAAGATTGAAAAAGTTGAAACTTACAACATGTCATTGAGAGGTTCTTTAGATAAATATAAAAAATAGCGAGGGAAGGGTTACAATTTACCTGCTACCTTATCTTTATTCTAGATAGCAACGGGGATCAATTTGGAACTTTCGGGAAGAGTTGGGGGAGGGTGTTCAAGTTAATTTCAGATATTGACTTGAGAAATTGGAACAGGTTGATCAAAAATACTATCTGTATCCAGGACATCAAATTAGTATATATACATATCGGCAACGGTTCAGGAGATGAAGCTGAAATTTTTAGATGTTTTTGTGAATAGAAAAGGGGAGGGTTGCGGAAAGAACCTTAAATCCTTGCCTTGGAGAAAGAGGAAAATGCTGAAATGTTTTTGAATCAGAATCACAGGAACATTTTTACTCCTGTGAACTGACCACAGTTGAGTAGCGGGGTAAATGAAAAGAGGTCTTTTGCATCCATGTAATCAAAACCCAGCATCTAAGATATCTTAGGAACGGCTTGGGGATGGATTTGAAACTTCCCAGTAGTGTATAACAAGGGATCTGGAAGCGCGGGAGGAAATTATAATTTTCGGAGGGGGGGGGACTTAATGTTTTTGTCTCTGGTCGACCCAAATGTATTTGCACTGTAAGCAGCTATCAAACAATTTGTGGTAATGAACTGTAAGTAGGAGCGATGCAGCTCAATAATAACCAAAACTGTATGAAACAGAGTCTTGGTAATAATAAATATAGCAATAGAATTGAATTTTGATGCTTAGTCAAAATATATAAAACTCATTAAGTTTAATGTTACCCATAAAAAGTCACTAGCCGGAGTAAATGTGCCTAATTTTTGAAAAAAAGGGGTTGCCCTTTGCTTACATATCGTATTCACTATTGGGAAGTATAAAGATATTTTCAGGGGGATTTTCTGGTGGGGGGTGCTTACGTGTGAGGATGTTTTCACGGAGGAGTTTTAGGGGGGGATTTTCCATAAGAGGGAATCTGGATTTCCTAGCATTAATAAAAAAAACTATCAGAAAGTCAAAACTTTGAAAATTCAAACTTTAGCGTAAAGAATGGGGTCGTGAGGAGGGGGCAGTCCCTCATATGCGTAATAATCTCTCTTGATTTTAAATTTTAATGTTGCTCCTTACTTTCAATTGAAAAAAAACTTGTTTTTTTTATTTTTATTTAATAACACCTAGAAACAGTCACTGTTATGTCGCAAGGTAAATCAGAATGATTATGTGTTGCCAGGTTAAAAAAATACCGTGTCTGTACTATCTTAGGAAGAGCTTTTGATATAAAGCTTGATATAAAGCTTTTTGATATAAAGCTGGAACTTTCAGGAAGTTAATCTTGTGGTGTTGAAATATATACCTTGAATATCAACTTGGGCAGAAGGGCCAAGAAAAAATCTAAACATTTCTGTCCAAATTTGCCCAAAAGTATTGGGACTTTAGGCTCTGTGGTCTCTAGCATTTCTTCACGGTAAAGTCCAGACTGTAAAAATACTGTCAAATGAACTTCTAATTATAACTTGTTTTTAGAGAAAATGATAAATCTACAGCGATGTGCATCCAGGTTATACAAATACTTACTTTACCTAGCTTAATTCTCCTACCTACTTGGTACTAACGTCGAGAGAGCAGAAAGCATCCTCCTTTAGGACATCTACTCTTGAGTAGCCGTGGGTATATCTTCAAATCTTATTCTTGTATTGCTTAGGAACTGATGAAGACTATAGGATAATTTCAATCTTGGATGACACGTGGTCGTTTCAACCCAGTGACCAAGGGGTTAAAATCATAGGCAATGTGTCAAAGAGTTTTCTTTGGCATTTGGAGGAAATAGCCGTACCATCTTAGTGTACTTTGCTCTGCTTGCAGAATAAATTGAATCTGCTTCGTTCCGATCAGGAGGTTGGCATTGCTGATAAAATCATACAGGTGGAGTTCTTCTATCTTCCGGAGTTATAAAGTTTGAGTCCTATTCTGGTGGTTCTTGGTCAAGTCTATTCACCGTAGATTAAGACTGGGCCTAAAAAAGCATTAGGTGTTCGCATCTTTGTGAGGTGGATGACAATGGGGTTGTGCCAGATTTGGTTAAGTCTCCCTAGAGTGGAAGATTCCTTGACGATTCTTCCGTTGACGTCACTCTCGACTGAACCTTCTCTTGATAGACTTCAGGCCTACTCTCAGATAAGTAGTCGTCCTCTTCATGACATATTCATGGCTCAATTAAACACTTTGAGAACTGTGCCGCATCCTTGCCAAACTCCTTTATATACGTTGAATAGCTGGCTACACTTCCCGTTGACTTGGCCAAAACCCATCGTTTGTACATAGAGTTTCTCAAAGAGAAAGAAGTATTTCTGGGGCAGACCAGTTGCTCGTAGTCTAGGCCACAGGGGCTTCGTGTCTACAGAGTTCAAAAGTTGCTTTGAAATCAACAAAGACTTTAACGCCTTCAGTTGAAACTTCCGCATATTCCCCATCACTCTCTGCAGAGTAAATATCTTTTAAATCGTTGAAGGATCAGGCGTGAATTTGCTTATTTTTTTTTTCAATTCTTCGGTTTTTTTTAAGTCTGCTGGAGAACCTGTTAAGGAGGGTCTTGGCAAGCAGTTTAGGAGACACGGAGATTAGCGTTACATCCCTATATTTATAGTATTGAATGGTGGATCTTTTCCATTTCCATACTGACAGGATTATTCCATCCCGTCAATCCTTTGGAATGACCTCAGTGCACAAAACTATGCAGAACAGTGTTTGGAGCCGCAGAAACAAGGAAGGAGTCCTCATACATCTGGATCTCGGCAGCTATGCCGCAGGTGCCAAGAACAGGTTTATTTTTCAATCTCTTTGTAGATTTAATCACTTCTTCGAGGGAAAATGGTCCTACCTTAGGACTGCCGAATGGAATCGCAAGCGAGAAAAACCTGGTTCTTATAGATCTGGGTTAGAAGATGGGATAGAATCGGTGTTAAGAGGATGGAGAAGTGATTTTTTCATCTCTCAAGCTAGAGTATCAAACAGTTCGTGGTAACGAACTGTAAGTAAGGAGCGACACGCCTCAATGGTAACCGAAACTTTAAAAAACTGGAATTTTGATGCCAATAGATACATCAAAAGAATCGGATTTTAATGCTGATTTCAAATATATAAGTTTCATCAAGTTTAGTCTTACCCATCAAAAGTAACACGCCTGAGAAAAATTGGCTAATTTTCGAAAAAAGGTGGAAAGACCCCCTAAAAGTTATAGAACCTTAATGAAAATCACACCATCATATTCAGTGTATAACAGAACCCTACTGTTGAGGTTTCAAGCACCTATCTACAAAAATTTGGAATTTTCCATTTTTTGCCAGAAGAAAGATCACGGATGCGTTTTTATTTGTTTGTTTTTTTTTTGTTTTTTTTTCCAGGGGTGATTGTATGGACCCAGTGGTCCTAGAATATCGTTGGAGGGAGCATTGGAACGGAAACTAACAGTTCTAGTGCCCTTTTTAAGGGACCAAAAAGAATGGAGGGCAACTAGGCCCCCTCCCGCGCTCATTTTTTTCGCAAAGTCACCCGATCAAAATTTTGAGATAACTATTTTGTTCAGCATGGTTGAAAATATGATAACTACGTCTTTTAGGATGACTTAATCCCCCGAAGTCCCCGGGTGGAGGGCTGAAAGTTATGAACTTGACCAAATGTTTACATATAGTATTGGTTATTGGGAAGAATACAGACGTTTTCAGGGGGGATTTTTTCTGGTAGGTGGGGTGGGGGGGATGGGTCGGGGTTTATATGGGAGGATCTTTCTATGAAGGAAGTTTTCATGGGGGAAGGGACATTGCTATGAAGGGGGTGCCGGATTATCCATCATTATTAAAGAAAAAGATCAGAAATTAAATAAAAAAAAGTTTTTCAACTGAAAGTAATGAGCAACATCAAAACTTTAAACGAACAGAAAATATTACGTATATGATTGGGTCCAAACCCTAGTCAATACCTCGCTCTTTAAGCCAAAGATTTTTTATTACTTTCATAAGAGCTATTTATTCTAATTAACGACCTTTGTGATTAAGAGGTCATTTTTAAAGAATTGGAACAAAATTCCAACTTTAGCTTAAAGAGTAAGGTATTGACTAGGGGGCGAACCCCCTAATATACATATTAAAAATCTATGAACATAGAAGTTCGTTACGTAAGTTAATTCGTATGTTACGTATTTTTATTACCAATAAAAACGTTCGTAAATAAAATTAAACAAGTTTCGAGAAAGCCATTTAACCAAATAAAAGAAAAATTAATATGCAAATTTTGTTTTAATTTTCATGTACGGTGAGCCAACATCAAAACCTGTTTTAATTCAAAAATGATCAAAAATTAAATAAAAAAAACAATTTTTTTAACTGAAAGTAAGGAACGACGGTAAAACTTAAAACGAACAGAAATTATTCCGTATATGAAAGGGGGGGTCCCCTCCTCAACGCCTCGCTCTTTACGCTAAAGTTTGACTTTCTCACAAATCTATTTTTTTAAGCAACAAAAAACATTAGCGTAAAGAGCGAGGCGTTGAGGAGGGGACAGCCCCTTTCATATACGGAATAATTTTTGTTCGTTTTAAATTTTAACGTCGTTCCTTACTTTCAGTTAAAAAAACTTTTTTTTTTTATTTAATTTTTCTCAAAGATGTCTGTTCAGTGCCCATTTTCTTCTTTTACCAGTGGCATCTTCTAGCTCCTTAGCTTTGTCCTTAACAAACTGTTTCTTGTCATGATGGACGGGTTAATTTCTAACACCATTCAGCTCGGGGTACGTTGGCGTCTTGCCAGTAAGGCAAACTTGACTGGATTTTTCAGTGATTTTCAGGGATGCATTTGGCAGCCAATGGGCTTTGCGTGCCCGCATTCAACAAAAAGAGAATTCAGTTGCTTTCAAGATGCTATACTTGGATTTTTCCCATGCTCCCTCAGAATCAGGTAGGGAATTGAGGGGTTCACATTTATTTGAGATTTCCACAGCGTGAAAAGTGATCTCTGATTCTGTGAGCTTTCAAGTTCTGGAGGTTGAAATGGCGTACTCTAGCCTCTGACTCACACTTGTTGAGACGGAGTTGAAGAGATGCAGAAACAAGTTTATGGTCGGGGTTTTAGTTTATTAATAAAAAAAATTTCTACAAAATAGATTTTTCAAAGAAAAGTAAAGAACTCCATATAGCAAAAAATGAGCAAAGATAAAATAAAATAATCTACCAAGCGTGAAACTACCACAAATAAGCATCGATAAATAAATGAAACCCAAAACGAACAGAAATTACTATAATTAACCGAGTCGAACTCAAAACGAGCAGAAATTAACAAAAGATGGGCGCAAAACCCCTATGCCAGTAGAAGGGCCTTATTGACTCCCATTGCTCACCCCTGCTGCCACCTACAACTTTTTTTGCACCCCAAATAAGGGCATAGCCTCCCTAGGGAGAATGATTACGTAATGGGGTCAATGACCTCTTTTTTCCAAGGTCGATTTATTTGATGTTTCTATGTGTAATAACTCCGGGGCGAAGGTTGCACATGCGCATTGAATTCTAACGGGAACAATATTATTGATCTAGGACTCGAAGGGGAAGTAAATTTCCGAGAACTTGATTGCGTAATCAAAGTGTGTCAACAACAACAACAACGACCTTGACATTCGCTGAGAGCGTGCACTTACAACAACAAAAACCCGGAATTTGGAACACCTGTGCTGTCGACCTCAATTCAACTATCGTGAATCAATAATTCCCCTTAGAAACAACAAATTAATTTCCCTTTCTTGACAGATCAATCAATCAATGACATCATCTGTCAGACTTTAAAAATTTTCGCCTAGAAACATTTCTCCAGGAATAGATCCAAGTCATTAATGTCTTCGCCTCGGGATCAGTTCTACTGGTGGAACTCCAAAAGATATTAATAACCAAAGGCCATGGAAACAATTAGGCAAGAAACATCTTAGCGATGAATTGTTTTAGCGCGCGAGAAGGTTTCCTATTAATTTGAAATGCGTTAGCACAGAGATGCCAATAACAAAGGAACACGCTGAATTTACGTTTAGGGATTATTTGGGCGAAACCGTTTTAGACAGGTTATGGAACTATTTCGGCGAAACAGATAAAGACATTTTAAAAGAAGATTTTTGAAGAGATTTTAGAAGAGAATTTGAGTGTGGTCGTTATAATACACAAGCTTCATTTGAACAGTGTTGTGAGGTCCTCGAACCCAACCCCAAAGGGTTCCAATCCTCCTACCCCAACCCCGAAGGAAGCCCCCGGTCCTCACAGCCCCCCCCCCAAGCTCCCAACGGGCCCCCGGCGCCCCCAAAGGCCCACCCAGACCCCCAAAGGCCATCCCCAGGCCCCAAATGTCCCCCAGACCCCCAACTGTCCCCCCGGACCCCCAAAGGCCCTCCCAGTGCCCCAAAGGTCCTCCACCGGTCCCCAAAGGCCCATCGAGCTCCCAAAGGACCAATGGGGTCCCAAAGGCCCTCCCCCGGTCCCCAAATGTCCCCCAGGCATCCAAAGGCCCGCCCTGTGCCCCCAAGGCCCGCCCTGTGCCGCAAAGGCCCTCCACTGGTCCTCAAAGCCCCCAAGCTCCCCAAAGGGCCACCGGCGCCCCCAAAGGCCCACCCAGACCCCCAAAGGCCATCCCCAGGCCCCAAATGTCCCCCAGGCCCCCAACTGTCCCCCCGGACCCCCAAAGGCCCTCCCTGTGCCCCAAAGGCCCTCCCCGGCCCCCAAAGGTCCCCCGGGCTCCCAAAGGACCAACGGGGTCCGAAAGACCCTCCACCGGTCCCCAAATGTCCCCAGGCACCCAAAGGCCCTCCATGTGCCCCAAAGGCCCTCCCTGTGCCCCAAAGGTCCACCTCCGGTCCCCACAGGCCCATCGAGCTCCCAAAGGACCAACGCGTTCCTAAACGCCCTCCACCGGTCCCCAAATGGCCCCCTGGCACCCAAAGGCCCTCCCCGTGCCCCAAAGGTCCGCCGCCGATCCCCAAAGGCCCAGCGTGCTCCCAAAGCACCACCGGGGTCCCAAAGGCCCTCCTCCGTTCCCCAAAGGACCAACGAGCTCCCAAAGGACCAACGGGGTCCCAAAGGCCCTCCACCGGTCCCCAAAAGTCCCCTAGGCACCCAAAGGCCCTCCACCGGCCCTCCACTGCCCCCCAAGCTCCCCAAGGATCACCAGCGCCCCCCAACGCCCCCCCCGAACCCCCAAGGCCCTCCCCCGGCCCCCCCAAGCACAAAATTACAGTCCAGAACGTTTTTTTCTTTTAAAATTTATTATTTTTTTTTATAAAATAATATCCTAAAATTCCTCAAACTGTTTCACCCAAAGAGACACATACACAGAGACACACACACAGAGACACAAACAGAGACAAACACAAAGAGACACACACACAGAGACAAACACGCAGAGACACACGCACAGAGACACACACACAGAGACACACACACAGAGAGACACACACAGAGACACACACACAGAGAAACACACAGGTTATGGTTTACCTTGTCACAGTTACATTTTCATGATTTTTTCAAAGTTCATTTTGAATTTCTTTCGTTGAAATGTAAGAGTTGGAATATTTCAGCAGTGTTTGGTTGTGGTTTACCTTGTCACAGTTACATTTTCTTAATTTTTCAAAGATCATATTGAATAAGTTTAGTTTAATTGAATTAGATGGACTATATAAGTAGTTTTTTATTGTGGTTTACCTTGTAACAGTTACATTTTCTTGATTTTTCAAAGTTCATTTTGAATTTCTTTAGTTGAAATGCAAGAGTTGGAATATTTCAGTAGCGTTAGGTTGTGGTTTAACTTGTCACAGTTACATTTTCTTGATTTTTCAAAGTTCATTTTGAATTTATTTTGTTGAAATGTAAGAGTTGGAATATTTCAGTAGTGTTTGGTTGTGGTTTACCTTGTCAAATTTACATTTTCTTGATTTTTCAAAGTTAATTTTTAATTTATTTTGTTGAAAAGAAAGAGTTGGACTATTTAAGTAGTGTTTGGCTTTGGTTTACATTGTAACAGTTAAATTTTATTTATTTTTCAAATTTAATTTTAATTTCTTACGTTGAAATGCAATAGTGGGAATATTTCAGTAGTGTTTGGTCGTGGTTTACCTTGTCACAGTTACATTTTCTTGATTTTTCAAAGTTCATTTCGAATTTCTTTCGTTGAAATGCAAGAGTTGGACTATTTCAGTGGTGTTTGGTTTTGGTTTACCTTGTCACAGTTACATTTTCATTATTTTTCAAAGCTCATTTTGAATTTCTTTCGTTGAATTGCAAGAGTTGGAAGAATTTAGTAGTGTATGGTTGTGGTTTACCATGTCACAGTTACATTTTCTTGATTTTTCAAAGTTCATTTTGAATTTCTTTCGTTGAAATTCAAGAGTTGGAATATTTCAGTTGTGTTCGGTTGTGGTTAACTCTGTCACAGTTACATTTTCTTGATTTTTCAAAGTTCATTTAGAATTTATTTCATTGAAATGCAAGAGTTGGAATATTTCAGTGGTGTTCGGTTATGGTTTACCTTGTCACAGTTACATGTTCCTGATTTTTCAAAGGTCATTTTGAATTTCATTTGTTGAAGTGCAGGAGTTGGAATATTTCAGTAGTGCTTGGATGTGGTTTACCATGTCATAGTTAAATTTTCTTGATTTTTAAAAGCTAATTTGAACTTATTTTGTAGTAATGCTAGAGTTGGACTATTTAAGTAGCGTTTGGTTGTGGTTTACCTTGTCACAGTTACATTTTCTTGATTTTTCAAAGTTCATTTTGAATTTCTTTGGTTGAATTGCAAGAGTTTGAATATTTCATTAGTGTTTGGTTTTGGTTTACCATGTAAAATTTACATTTTCTTGATTATTCAAAGTTCATTTTGAATTTCATTCTTTGAAATGAAAGAGTTGTAATATTTAAGTAGTGTTTAGGTGTGGTTTACCTTGTCACAGTTACATTTTCTTGTTTTCAAAGTTCATTTTGAATTTCTACCGTTGAAATGCAAGAGTTGGAATATTTCAGTAGTGTTTGGTTGTGGTTTACCTTGTCACAGTTACATTTTCTTGATTTTTCAAAGTTCATTTTGAATTTCTTTCGTTGAAATGCAAGAGTTGGAATATTTCAGTAGTGTTTGGTCGTGGTTTACCTTGTCACAGTTACATTTTTTTGATTTTTCAAAGTTCATTTTGAATTTCATTTGTTGAAATGCATGAGTTGGAATATTTCAGTATCGTTCGGTTGTGATTTCACTTGTCACAGTTAAATTTTATTGATTTTTCAAAGTTCATTTTGAATTTCTTTTGTTGAAATGCAAGAGTTGGAATATTTCAGTAGTGTTTGGTTGTGGTTTACCTTGTCACAGTTACATTTTCTTGATTTTTCAAAGTTCATTTTGAATTTCTTTCGTTGAAAAGCAAGAGTTGGACTATTTCAGTAGTGTTTGGATGTGGATTACCTTGTCACAGTTACATTGTCTTGATTTTTCAAATTTCATTTGAATTTATTTCATTGAAATGCAAGAGTTGGTATATTTCAGAAGTGTTTGGTTGTGGTTTACCTTGTCACAGTTACATTTTCCTGATTTTTCAAAGTTCATTTTGAATTTCTTTCGTTGAAATGCAAGAGTTGGACTATTTCGGTAGTGTTTGGTTGTGGTTTACCTTGTCACAGTTACATTTTCATGATTTTTCAAAGCTCATTTTAAATTTCTTTCGTTGAAAAGCAAGAGTTGGAATATTTCAGTAGTGTTTGCTTATGGTTTACCTTGTCACAGTTACATTTTCATGATTTTTCAAAGTTCATTTTGAATTTCTTTCCTTGAAAAGCAAGAGTTGCAATATTTCAGTAGTGTTTGGTTGTGGTTTACCTTGTCACAGTTACATTTTCTTGATTTTTCAAAGTTCAATTTGAATTTCTTTCGTTGAAATGCAAGAGTTGGAATATTTCAGTGGTGTTTGGTTATCAGTTACATTGTCACAGTTACATTTTACTGATTTTTCAAAGTTCATGTTGAATTTCTTTCGTTGAAGTGTAAGAGTTTGACTATTTCAGTAGTGTATGGTCGTGGTTTACCTTGTCACAGTTACATTTTCTTGATTTTTCAAAGTTCATTTTGAATTTCTTTCATTGAAATGCAAGAGTTGGAATATTTCAGTAGTTTTTGGTTGTGGTTTACCATGACACAGTTACATTTTCTTGATTTTTAAAAGTTTATTTTGAATTTCTTTAGTTGAAATGCAAGAGCTGGAATATTTCAGTAGTGTTTGGTTATGGTTTACCTTGTCACAGTTACATTTTCTTGATTTTTTCAAAGTTCATTTTGAATTTCTTTCGTTGAAATGTAAGAGTTGGAATATTTCAGTAGTGTTTGGTTGTGGTTTACCTTGTCAAATTTACATTTTCTTGATTTTTCAAAGTTCATTTTTAATTTCTTTTGGTTGAAATGCAAGAGTTGGAATATTTCAGTAGTCTTTGGTTGTGGATTACCATGTCACAGTTACATTTTCTTGATTTTTCAAAGTTCATTTTGAATTTCATTCCTTGAAATGAACGAAATGGAATATTTCAGTAGAGGTCGGGTGTGGTTTAACTAGTCAGAGTTAAATGTGATTGATATTTCAAAGTTCATTTTGATTTTATGCCGTTGAAATGCAAGAGTTGGAATATTT